>NC_088603.1:162323570-162405585 GCF_036013475.1 Columba livia | reverse complement strand
GTCCCCATGTCACTGTCACTGTCCCCATAGGTGGATGAGCTGTTCCTGGCGGAGTCCCCATGTCACTGTCCCCATGTCACTGTCCCCATGTCACTGTCCCCATGTTCCCATAGGTTGACGAGCTGTTCCTGGAGGAGTTCCCATGTCACTGTCCCCATGTCACTGTCCCCATGTCACTGTCGCCATGTCCGCAGGTTGACGAGCTGTTCCTGGAGGAGTTCCCATGTCACTGTCCCCATGTCACTGTCCCCATGTCACTGTCCCCATGTCCGCAGGTTGACGAGCTGTTCCTGGAGGAGTTCCCATGTCACTGTCCCCATGTCACTGTCCCCATGTCACTGTCCCTGTCCCCATGTTCCCATAGGCTGACGAGCTGTTCCTGGAGGAGTTCCCATGTCACTGTTCCCATGTCACTGTTCCCATGTCACTGTCCCCATGTCACTGTCACTGTCCCCAGGTTGACGAGCTGTTCCTGGAGGAGTTCCCATGTCACTGTCCCCATGTCACTGTCCCCAGGTTGACGAGCTGTTACTGGAGGAGTTCCCATGTCACTGTCCCCATGTCACTGTCACTGTCCCCAGGTTGACGAGCTGTTCCTGGAGGAGTTCCCATGTCACTGTCCCCATGTCACTGTCCCCATGTCACTGTCACTGTCCCCAGGTTGACGAGCTGTTCCTGGAGGAGTTCCCATGTCACTGTCCCCATGTCACTGTCACTGTCCCCAGGTTGACGAGCTGTTCCTGGAGGAGTTCCGCACCACCCCGGCCGGGCTGTTCCGCGAGTTCGACTACGAGCCGGTGGCGGCCGCCAGCCTGGCCCAGGTGCACCGGGCGCAACTGCACGACGGGACCCCCGTGGCCGTCAAGGTGGGGACCGGGACCCCCCGAGACTGGGGACACCCCCTGGGGACACCCTGGGGACACCCGTGACACTCAGAGACACCCAGGGGACACTCTGGGGACACCCCCGGGGACACCCTGGGGACACCCAGGACACTCAGAAACACCCAGGGGACACTCTGGGGACACCCCCAGGGACACCCAGGACACTCAGAGACACCCAGGGGACACTCTGGGGACACCCAGGGGACACCCAGGACACTCAGAGACACCCAGGGGACACTCTGGGGACACCTCGGGGGACACCCAGGGGACACCCAGAGACACTCAGGGGACACTCTGGGGACACCCCCAGGGACACCCAGGACACACCCAGGACACTCAGAGACACCCAGGGGACACTCTGGGGACACCTCTGGGGACACCCAGGGGACACCCAGAGACACTCAGGGGACACTCTAGGGACACCCCCAGGGACACCCAGGACACACCCAGGACACTCAGAGACACCCAGGGGACACTCTGGGGACACCTCTGAGGACACCCAGGGGACACCCAGAGACCCATGGACACCGTGGGGACATCACAGGGACACCCCCAGGGACACTCCAGGGACCCAGTGACCCCCCAGGGGACCCCCAGGGACCCGAGCAGGACACCCCCAGGGACAACTGGGGACACCCCCAGAGACCCAGGGACCCCCAGGACACCCCCAGGGACACCCAGAGACACCCAGGGGACACTCTGGGGATGTCCCAGGGACACCCCCAGGGACACCCCAGGACACCCTCAGAGACACCCCAGGACACCCCTCAGGGACACCCAGAGACACCCAGGGGACACTCTGGGGACCCCCCAGGGACACCCCCAGAGACCCAGAGACACCCCAGGGAGCCCCAGGACACCCCCAGGGACACCCAGAGACACCAAGGGGACACTCTGGGGATGTCCCAGGGACACCCCCAGGGACACCCCAGGACACCCCTCAGGGACACCCAGGGGACGCTCTGGGGACCCCCCAGGGACACCCCCAGGGACCCCCAGGACACCCCCAGGTACACCCAGAGACACACAGGGGACACTCTGGGGACCCCCCCAGGGACACCCCCAGAGACCCAGGGACCCCCAGGACACCCCCAGGGACACCCAGAGACACCCAGGGGACACTCTGGGGACCCCCCAGGGACACCCCCAGAGACCCAGGGACCCCCAGGACACCCCCAGGGACACCCAGCCACACCCAGTGGACACTCTGGGGACGCCCCAGGGACACCCCCAGGGAACCCCAGGACACCCCCAGGGACCCCCCAGGGACACCCCTGGGACCTTCACACCCCCATTCCAGGAGACCTTTGGGGATCCCACCCCGCCCCCCAAACCCAGGAGACCCCCCAGCCCCCACTTCAGACACCCCCTGGGAACCCCCAACACGCAGACCCCCCCCATCCTGGGGACCCCCCAACACTGGGACCCCCCTGGACTGTCCCCCAGGGACCCCCCAGGACACCTTTGGGGATACCCCCCCCAACCCAGGAGCCCCCCAAGTGACCCCCCCCCAGCTTCCCCATCCCCCAGGACACACTGGGACCCCCCAGCATCGACACCCCCCGGGATTCCCCAAGGAGCCTCCACCAGAGCACCCCCCCAGTGACCCCCCCAGTGCCCCCCATAACCTCCCAGTGACTCCCCATGACCCCCATGATCCCCTCAGTACCCCCCATGACCCCCCCCAGTGACCCCCCCAGTACCCCCCATAACCCTCCAGTGACCCCCCCCTAACTCCTCCAATACCCCCATGACCCCCCCAGTGCCCCCCATGACAACCCCGGTGTCCCCTGTGCCCCCCCCGCTGTGTCCCCCATGACCCCTCCAGTGACCCCCCCCATGTCCCCTGTGACTCCCCGAGTGTCCCCCAGCATGACCCCCCCAGTGTCCCCCCATGACACCCCCATCTCCCCCATGATCCCCCCCATGTCCCACCCATGACCCCCGTGACCACACTGTCCCCCCCGCAGTGTCCCCCATGACCCCTCAGTGTCCCTCCCCCTGTGACCCCCCTCATGCCACCCCCATGACCTCTCCATGTCACCCTTGGTGTCCCCAATGACCCCCATGTCCCCCTGTGACCCCCACTGTCCCCCCCATGTCACCCCATGACCCCCACTGTCCCCACAGTGTCCCCCATGACCCCCCCATTTCCCCCCCCATGTCCCCCTGTGACCCCCACTGTCCCCCCATGTCACCCCTGGTGTCCCCCAATGACCTCCCCATGTCCCCATGTGACACCCACTGTCCCCTCCATGTCCCCCCATGTCACCCTTGGTGTCCCTTCCCCTGTCCCCCTGTGACCCCCCGATGTGCCCCTGTGACCCCCCCATGTCCCACGTGAACCCCCGCAGTGTCCCACCCGTGTTCCCGTGTCCCCAGGTCCCCATGTCCCTGTGTCTCCCCATGTCCCCCGTGTCCTTGTGTCCCCATGTCCCATGTCCCCAAGTCTCCATGTCCCCTATGTCCCTGTGTCCCCAGGTCCCCATGTTCCATGACTCCAGGTCCCCATGTCCCTATGTCCCCATGTCCTCTGTCCCCAGCTCCCATGTGACCCATGACCCCCGTGTCCCCATGTCCCTGTGTCCCCGTGTCCCTGTGTCCCCCATGTCCCTGTGTCCCCCATGTCCTGTGTCCCTCATGTCCCCCGTGTCCCCTGTGTCCCCCATGTCCCCTTGTCCCCCGTGTCCCCCCATGTCCCCGTGTCCCCCCATGTCCCCGTGTCCCCCCATGTCCCCATGTCCCCGTGTCCCCAGGTCCCCAGATCCCCGTGTCCCCATGTCCCCATGTCCCTGTGTCTCCCCATGTCCCCCGTGTCCTTGTGTCCCCAGGTCTCCATGTCCCCTATGTCCCTGTGCCCCCAGGTCCCCATGTCCCCCATGTCCCCCGTGTCCCCAGGTCCCCCGTGTTCCCCCGTGTCCCCATGTCCTGTGTCCCCCATGTCCCCGTGTCCCTGTGTCCCATGTCCCCCGTATCCCCATGTCCCATGTCCCCCGTGTCCCTGTGTCCCCATGTCCCTTGTCCCCGTGTCCCCATGTCCCATGTCCCCCGTGTCCCTGTGTCCCCATGTCCCGTGTCCCCGTGTCCCCATGTCCCATGTCCCCCGTGTCCCTGTGTCCCCATGTCCCGTGTCCCCGTGTCCCCATGTCCCATGTCCCCCGTGTCCCCATGTCCCCAGGTCCCCCGTGTCCCCCCGTGTCCCCCATGTCCCGTGTCCCCATGTCCCGTGTCCCTGTGTCCTATGTCCCCCGTATCCCCATGTCCCGTGTCCCCATGTCCCATGTCCCTGTGTCCCCATGTCCCATGTCCCTGTGTCCCCATGTCCCCCGTGTCCCCGTGTCCCCATGTCCCATGTCCCCTGTGTCCCTGTGTCCCATGTCCCCCGTATCCCCATGTCCCATGTCCCCCGTGTCCCTGTGTCCCCATGTCCCGTGTCCCCATGTCCCCATGTCCCATGTCCCCCGTGTCCCCGTGTCCCCATGTCCCGTGTCCCCAGGTCCAGTACATCGATCTCCGCGACCGGTTCGAGGGCGACATCCGGACGCTGGAGCTGCTGCTGCGCATCGTGGAGTTCATGCACCCGGCCTTCGCGCTCGGATGGGTGCTGCAGGTGACACCCCGCGTCCCCAGGTCACCCCCGGGTCACCCCAGTGTCCCCTGTCCCCCCAAACTGCCACTGTGCATCGTGGGGTTCATGCACCCAGCCTTTGTGCTTGGATGGGTGCCGCAGGTGACACCCTGATGTCCCCGAGTCACCCTGGTGTCCTCATGTCACCCCCATGTTCCCAGTGTCCCCATGTCACCCCCATGTCCCCAGGTCACCCCAGTGTCCCCTGTCCCCCCCCAGCCCCAGCTGCTGCTGCACATCAGGGGGTTCCTGCCCCCTCTTGGCCCTGGGCTGGGGGCTGCAGGTGACACCCCCCAAGAGACCCCCCGTGTCACCCCAGTGTCCCCGTGTCACCCCAATGTCCCTACTGAGCTGCCACCGCACACCATGCGGTTCCTGCTCCCCAGTGCTGGGCTGGGGGGATGCGGGCTCAGGCCCCCGTGTCCCCATGTCCCCATGTCCCCATGTCCCCTGTCCCAGGAGCTGAAGGGGACGTAGGCTCAGGACCCCCATGTCCCCATGTCCCCATGTCCCTGTATCCCCATGTCCCCGTGTCCCCGTGTCCCCTGTCGCAGGAGCCGAAGGGGACGCAGACTTAGGCGCCTCATGTCCCCATGTCCCAGTGTCCCCTGTCCCAGGAGCTGAAGGGGACGTAGGCTCAGGACCCCCATGTCCCCATGTCCCCATGTCCCTGTATCCCCATGTCCCCATGTCCCAGTGTCCCCTGTCACAGGAGCCGAAGGGGACGCAGACTTAGGCCCCTCATGTCCCCATGTCCCAGTGTCCCCTGTCACAGGAGCTGAAGGGGACGCAGGCTCAGGACCCCCATGTCCCCATGTCCCTGTGTCCCCATGTCCCCTGTCCGAGGAGCTGAAGGGGACGCAGGCTCAGGCCCCCGTGTCCCCATGTCCCGTGTCCCCTGTCCCAGGAGCTGAAGGGGACACAGGCTTAGGACCCCAAGTCCCCATGTCCCCGTGTCCCCTGTCGCAGGAGCTGAAGGGGACACAGGCTCAGGACCCCATGTCCCCGTGTCCCCATGTCCCCATGTCCCCATTTCCCCTGTCCCAGGAGCTGAAGGGGACACAGGCTCAGGACCCCCATGTCCCCATGTCCCCATGTCCCCATGTCCCCTGTCCCCTGTCGCAGGAGTTGAGGGGGCCACAGGCTTAGGCCCCCGTGTCCCCATGTCCCCATGTCCCCTGTTGCAGGAGCCAAAGGGGACGCAGACTCAGGCCCCCCATGTCCCCATGTCCCCATGTCCCCTGTCCTAGGAGCTGAAGGGGACGCAGGCTCAGGCCCCTGTGTCCCCATGTCCCCGTGTCCCCATGTCCCCTGTCGCAGGAGCTGAAGGGGACACAGGCTCAGGACCCCATGTCCCCGTGTCCCCATGTCCCATGTCCCCATGTCCCAGTGTCCCCTGTCCCAGGAGCTGAAGGGGACGCAGGCTCAGGACCCCCATGTCCCCATGTCCCCGTGTCCACTGTCGCAGGAGTTGAAGGGGACACAGGCTCAGGACCCCATGTCCCCGTGTCCCCATGTCCCATGTCCCCGTGTCCCCTGTCCCCTGTCGCAGGAGTTGAAGGGGACACAGGCTCAGGACCCCATGTCCCCATGTCCCCATGTCCCCTGTCCCCTGTCGGAGGAGTTGAAGGGGACGCAGGCTCAGGCCCCTGTGTCCCCATGTCCCCATGTCCCCGTGTCCCCTGTCCCCTGTCACAGGAGCTGAAGGGGACGCTGGCGCAGGAGCTGGACTTCGAGAACGAGGGGCGGAACGCGGAGCGATGTGCCAGGGACCTGCGGCACTGCGGCTACGTCGTGGTGCCACGCGTGCACTGGGACAAGAGCAGCAAGGTGACAGGGGACAGGGGGACACGCGTGCACTGGGACAAGAGCAGCAAGGTGACAGGGGACAGGGGACATGGGGACACGCGTGCACTGGGACAAGAGCAGCAAGGTGACAGGGGATATGGGGACACGTGTGCACTGGGACAAGAGCAGCAAGGTGACAGGGGATATGGGGACATGGGGACACGTGTGCACTGGGACAAGAGCAGCAAGGTGACAGGGGACAGGGGACATGGGGACACGTGTGCACTGGGACAAGAGCAGCAAGGTGACAGGGGACATGGGGACACGTGTGCACTGGGACAAGAGCAGCAAGGTGACAGGGGACAGGGGACATGGGGACACGCGTGCACTGGGACAAGAGCAGCAAGGTGACAGGGGACAGGGGACATGGGGACACGTGTGCACTGGGACAAGAGCAGCAAGGTGACAGGGGACATGGGGACACGCGTGCACTGGGACAAGAGCAGAAGGTGACAGGGGACATGGGGACACGCGTGCACTGGGACAAGAGCAGCAAGGTGACAGGGGACAGGGGACATGGGGACACGCGTGCACTGGGACAAGAGCAGCAAGGTGACAGGGGACATGGGGACAAGTGTGCACTGGGACAAGAGCAGCAAGGTGACAGGGGACATGGGGACACGCGTGCACTGGGACAAGAGCAGCAAGGTGACAGGGGACAGGGGACATGGGGACACGCGTGCACTGGGACAAGAGCAGCAAGGTGACAGGGGACATGGGACATGGGGACACGCGTGCACTGGGACAAGAGCAGCAAGGTGACAGGGGACATGGGACATGGGGACACGCGTGCACTGGGACAAGAGCAGCAAGGTGACAGGGGACATGGGGACACGTGTGCACTGGGACAAGAGCAGCAAGGTGACAGGGGACATGGGGACACGCGTGCACTGGGACAAGAGCAGCAAGGTGACAGGGGACATGGGGACACGCGTGCACTGGGACAAGAGCAGCAAGGTGACAGGGGACATGGGGACACGTGTGCACTGGGACAGGAGCAGCAAGGTGACAGGGGACATGGGACATGGGGACACGCGTGCACTGGGACAAGAGCAGCAAGGTGACAGGGGACAGGGGACATGGGGACACGCGTGCACTGGGACAAGAGCAGCAAGGTGACAGGGGACATGGGGACACGCGTGCACTGGGACAAGAGCAGCAAGGTGACAGGGGACATGGGACATGGGGACACGCGTGCACTGGGACAAGAGCAGCAAGGTGACAGGGGACAGGGGACATGGGGACACGTGTGCACTGGGACAAGAGCAGCAAGGTGACAGGGGACATGGGGACACGCGTGCACTGGGACAAGAGCAGCAAGGTGACAGGGGACATGGGGACACGCGTGCACTGGGACAAGAACAGCAAGGTGACAGGGGACAGGGGACATGGGGACAAGTGTGCACTGGGACAAGAGCAGCAAGGTGACAGGGGACAGGGGACATGGGGACACGTGTGCACTGGGACAAGAGCAGCAAGGTGACAGGGGACATGGGGACATGGGGACACGCGTGCACTGGGACAAGAGCAGCAAGGTGACAGGGGACAGGGGACACGTGTGCACTGGGACAAGAGCAGCAAGGTGACAGGGGACATGGGACATGGGGACACGTGTGCAGTGGGAAAAGAGCAGCAAGGTGACAGGGGACATGGGACATGGGGACACGTGTGCACTGGGACAAGAGCAGCAAGGTGACAGGGGAAATGGGGACACGTGTGCACTGGGACAAGAGCAGCAAGGTGACAGGGGACATGGGGACATGGGGACATGTGTGCACTGGGACAAGAGCAGCAACGTGACAGGGGACATGGGGACACGCGTGCACTGGGACAAGAGCAGCAAGGTGACAGGGGACATGGGACATGGGGACACGCGTGCACTGGGACAAGAGCAGCAAGGTTGGGACATGGGGACAAGTGTGCACTGGGACAAGAGCAGCAAGGTGACAGGGGACAGGGGACATGGGGACACGTGTGCACTGGGACAAGAGCAGCAAGGTGACAGGGGACATGGGGACATGGGGACACGCGTGCACTGGGACAAGAGCAGCAAGGTGACAGGGGACATGGGACATAGGAACAAGTGTGCACTGGGACAAGAGCAGCAAGGTGACAGGGGACAGGGGACATGGGGACACGCGTGCACTGGGACAAGAGCAGCAAGGTGACAGGGGACACGGGACATGGGGACACGTGTGCACTGGGACAAGAGCAGCAAGGTGACAGGGGACATGGGGACAAGTGTGCACTGGGACAAGAGCAGCAAGGGGACGGGGGACATGGGGACACGCGTGCACTGGGACAAGAGCAGCAAGGTGACAGGGGACATGGGGACACGTGTGCACTGGGACAGGAGCAGCAAGGTGACAGGGGACATGGGACATGGGGACACGTGTGCACTGGGACAAGAGCAGCAAGGTGACAGGGGACATGGGGACAAGTGTGCACTGGGACAAGAGCAGCAAGGTGACAGGGGACATGGGACATGGGGACACGCGTGCACTGGGACAAGAGCAGCAAGGTGACAGGGGACATGGGGACACGTGTGCACTGGGACAAGAGCAGCAAGGTGACAGGGGACAGGGGACATGGGGACACGTGTGCACTGGGACAAGAACAGCAAGGTGACAGGGGACAGGGGGACACAGGGACATGGGGACACGCGTGCACTGGGACAAGAGCAGCATGGTGACAGGGGACATGGGGACACGCGTGCACTGGGACAAGAGCAGCAAGGTGACAGGGGACATGGGGACACGTGTGCACTGGCACAAGAGCAGCAAGGTGACAGGGGACATGGGGACACGTGTGCACTGGGACAAGAGCAGCAAGGTGACAGGGGACATGGGACATGGGGACACGCGTGCACTGGGACAAGAGCAGCAAGGTGACAGGGGACATGGGGACACGTGTGCACTGGGACAAGAGCAGCAAGGTGACAGGGGACATGGGGACACGTGTGCACTGGGACAAGAGCAGCAAGGTGACAGGGGACATGGGACATGGGGACACGTGAGCACTGGGACAAGAGCAGCAAGGTGACAGGGGACATGGGGACATGGGGACACGTGTGCACTGGGACAAGAGCAGCAAGGTGACAGGGGACATGGGGACACGCGTGCACTGGGACAAGAGCAGCAAGGTGACAGGGGACATGGGACATGGGGACACGTGAGCACTGGGACAAGAGCAGCAAGGTGACAGGGGATATGGGGACATGGGGACACGTGTGCACTGGGACAAGAGCAGCAAGGTGACAGGGGACACGGGACATGGGGACACGTGTGCACTGGGACAAGAGCAGCAAGGTGACAGGGGACATGGGACATGGGGGGGATGTGGGGTCATGGGGGGACACAGGTGCACTGGAAGAAGAGCAGCAAGGTGGGGACATGGGAAATGGGGACGTGAGGGGACACGGGTGCACTGGGACAAGAGCAGCAAGGTGGGGACATGGGACATGGGGGGAATGTGGGGACATGGGTCGGGGACAGGTGCACTGGGACAAGGGCAGCAAGGTGGGGACATGGTGACACGCGTACACTGGGACAAGAGCAGCAAGGTGACAGGGGACATGGGGACACGCATGCACTGGGACAAGGGCAGCAAGGTGGGGACATGGGGACACGCATGCACTGGGACAAGAGCAGCAAGGTGACAGGGGACATGGGGACACGCGTGCACTGGGACAAGAGCAGCAAGGTGACAGGGGACATGGGACATGGGGACACGTGTGCACTGGGACAAGAGCAGCAAGGGGACAGGGGACAGGGGACATGGGGACACGCGTGCACTGGGACAAGAGCAGCAAGGTGACAGGGGACATGGGGACACGCATGCACTGGGACAAGGGCAGCAAGGTGGGGACATGGGGACACGCATGCACTGGGACAAGAGCAGCAAGGTGACAGGGGACATGGGGACACGCGTGCACTGGGACAAGAGCAGCAAGGTGACAGGGGACATGGGACATGGGGACACGTGTGCACTGGGACAAGA
This sequence comes from Columba livia, assembly GCF_036013475.1. Lineage (NCBI taxonomy): Eukaryota > Metazoa > Chordata > Aves > Columbiformes > Columbidae > Columba > Columba livia. The sequence continues at coordinate 162,395,226 of NC_088603.1, read as the reverse complement.
GCAGCAAGGGGACAGGGGACAGGGGACATGGGGACACGCGTGCACTGGGACAAGAGCAGCAAGGTGACAGGGGACATGGGGACACGCGTGCACTGGGACAAGAGCAGCAAGGTGACAGGGGACATGGGGACACGCGTGCACTGGGACAAGAGCAGCAAGGTGACAGGGGACAGGGGACACGTGTGCACTGGGACAAGAGCAGCAAGGTGACAGGGGACAGGGGACATGGGGACACGTGTGCACTGGGACAAGAGCAGCAAGGTGACAGGGGACATGGGGACACGTGTGCACTGGGACAAGAGCAGCAAGGGGACAGGGGACAGGGGGACACAGGGACATGTGTGCACTGGGACAAGAGCAGCAAGGTGACAGGGGACATGGGACATGGGGACATGTGTGCACTGGGACACGAGCAGCAAGGTGACAGGGGACATGGGACATGGGGACACGCGTGCACTGGGACAAGAGCAGCAAGGTGACTGGGGACATGGGGACATGGGGGGGATGTGGGGTCATGGGGGGACACAGGTGCACTGGGACAAGAGCAGCAAGGTGGGGACAGGGGACATGGGGACATGAGGGGACACGGGTGCACTGGGACAAGAGCAGCAAGGTGGGGACATGGGGGGAATGTGGGGACATGGGGCGGGGACAGGTGCACTGGGACAAGGGCAGCAAGGTGGGGACATGGGGACACGGGTGCACTGGGACAAGAGCAGCAAGGTGACAGGGGACATGGGGACATGCATGCACTGGGACAAGGGCAGCAAGGTGGGGACATGGGGACACGCATGCACTGGGACAAGAGCAGCAAGGTGGGGACATGGGGACACGGGTGCACTGGGACAAGAGCAGCAAGGTGGGGACAGGGGTCATGGGGACATGGGGGATGACATGGGGACAAGAGCAGCAAGGTGGGGACTTGGGGACATGGAGGGACACGGGGACAGGGATGGTGGGAGTGGTGGGGAATGGGGACGGAGAGGGGACAAGGACCAGAGGAACGGTGGGGACAGGGACTGGGGACAGGAAGGGCAGGCTCAGTGGGGACAGGGACTGTGGACATGATGGGGACGGGGTGGCAGCTGCCGTGGGGACAGGGGACAGGGATGACGGGCGTGATGGGGACAGGGACCCTGGGGACGGGAACAGGGACAGCGAGTGTGCTGGGGAGGGAGGCCAGGGGCTGGAAACATGGTGGGGACACGGGGACAGAGGGGGACATGGGGACCACAGGCACACGGACCGTAGGTGTGATGGGGACAGGGGACGAGGACAAGGACAGGGATCAGGGGACAGGATTTCTGGGGCAGGGACTGGGGGTGTGTTGGGGACAAGGGACAGGGGCTGAGGTGGTGATGGGGACAGGGTGGCAGGGACAGGACGGTGGGACAGGGCACTGCGGGGACTGGGGACAGCAGGGACGGGGTGGCAGGGACAGGGGGCTGACGTGTCCCCATCCCTGTCCCTGCCTGTCCCCCCTGTGTCCCCGTCCCCGTCCCCGTGTGTCCCTGTCCCTGCTTGAACCTACCTGCTGCCCTCCCCATTCCCCTGCCTGTCCCCCTGTGTCCCTGTCCTCTGTGTCCCTGTCCCCCTGTCCCATGTCCCTGTCTCCTATGCCCTGTCCTGCTATCCGCTGTCCCCCTGTGTACCCCTGTCCCCCTCTGTGTCCCTGTCCCCCTGTGTTCCCCTGTCTCCCTGTTCTTGTGTCCCCCTGTGTCCTGTACCTACCCTTATCCCCTGTCCCCCCGTGTCCCTGTCCCCCCGTGTCCCTGTCCTCTGTGTCCCTCTCCCTGTCCCCTTGTGTACCCCTGTCCCCTGTGTCCCTACTCCCGTGTCCCTGTGTCCCTCTGTGTTCCCCTGTCTCCCTGTCCCCATGTCCTGTCCCTACCCTTGTCCCCATGTCCCCGTCCCCCTGTGTCCCCGTCCCCCTGTGTCCCTGTCCTCTGTGTCCCTCTGTGTCCCTGTCTCCCTGTGCCCTGTCCCGCTATCCGCTGTCCCCCTGTGTACCTCTGTCCCCCTGTGTACCCCTGTCCCCCTGTGCACCCCTGTGTGTCCCTGTCCCCCTGTACCCCTGTCCCCTTGTGTACCCCTGTGTGTCCCTGTCCCCCTGTGTCTCTGTCCCCTGTGTACCCCTGTTCCCTGTCCCCCTCTCCCCTGTGTCCCCCTCTCCCCTGTGTCCCTGTCCCCTTGTGTATCCCTATCCCCCTATGTACCCCTGTCCCGTGTACTCGTGTGTCCCCCTGTCCCCTGTGTCCCCCTGTCCCCTGTGTCCCCCTGTGTATCCCTATCCCCTTGTGTATCCCTATCCCCCTGTGTACCTCTGTCCCGTGTACTCGTGTGTCCCCCTGTCCCCTGTGTCCCCCTGTCCCCTGTGTCCCCCTGTCCCCTGTGTCCCCCTGTGTATCCCTATCCCCCTGTGTATCCCTATACCCCTGTGTACCCCTGTCCCGTGTACTCCTGTGTCCCCCTGCCCCCTGTGTCCCCCTGTCCCCTGTGTCCCTGGTCCCCTTGTCCCGTGTCCCCTGTGTCCCCCTGTCCCCTGTGTCCCTGGTCCCCTTGTCCCGTGTCCCCTGTGTCCCCCTGTCCCCTGTGTCCCTGGTCCCCTTGTGCCGTGTCCCCTGTGTCCCCCTGTCCCCTGTGTCCCTGGTCCCCTTGTCCCGTGTCCCCTGTGTCCCCCTGTCCCCTGTGTCCCTGGTCCCCTTGTCCCGTGTCCCCTGTGTCCCCCTGTCCCCTGTGTCCCTGGTCCCCTTGTCCCGTGTCCCCTGTGTCCCCCTGTCCCCTGTGTCCCTGGTCCCCTTGTCCCGTGTCCCCTGTGTCCCCCTGTCCCGTGTCCCCAGCGTGTCCTGACGGCGGATTTCTGCGAGGGCTGCAAGATCACCAACGTGGAGGGGATCCGCAGCCAGGGCCTGGGCGTGCAGGACGTGAGTGACCCCCCGGGCGTTGGGGACACCTGGGGACACCCCGGGGACACCCGGCGCTGTCACCCCCCCCCTCCCCGTGTCCCCACAGGCGGCTGAGAAGCTGATCCGCGTGTTCGCCGAGCAAATCTTCTACACCGGCTTCATCCACGCCGACCCCCACCCCGGGAACGGTACCCGCACCGGGGGGGTCCCCAAGGCCCTGGGGGTGTCCCCGAGGCGCCCGGTGTCCCCATGTCCCCATGTCCCCCCCGCAGTGCTGGTGCGACGCGGCCCCGACGGCAAAGCCCAACTGGTGCTGCTGGACCACGGGCTGTACGAGTTCCTGAGCGAGAGGTCAGGGGGGCCGGGGGGGCCCCGGGGGGGGATGTTGGGGACACGGGGGACGTGTCCCCTGCTGATGGCTCGGGGACCGCAGGGACCGCGCGGCGCTGTGCCAGCTCTGGAAAGCCATCGTCCTGCGCGACCACCGGGACATGCGGAGCCGCGCCGCCGAGCTGGGGGTGCAGGGTGAGTCGGGGGCTGGGGCTGCTTGAACTTGAACTTGACCCCTGGGGGGGCTGCCACCCCCAAACCTGCCTCCTTGGGGTCCTGCAGCCCTTGACCTTGACCCCTGAGGTTCTGCAGCTGCTGACCTTGACCCCTGGGGTTCTGCACCCCTTGACCTTGACCCCTGAGGTTCTGCAGCTGCTGACCTTGACCCCTGGGGTCCTGCACCCCTTGACCTTGACCCCTGAGGTTCTGCAGCTGCTGACCTTGACCCCTGGGGTCCTGCAGCCCTTGACCTTGACCCCTGAGGTTCTGCAGTTGCTGACCTTGACCCCTGGGGTCCTGCACCCCTTGACCTTGACCCCTGAGGTTCTGCAGCCCCTCACCTTGACCGCTGGGGTTCTGCATCCCCTGAGGTTCTACAACCCCTGACCTTGACCCCTGGGGTCCTGCAGCCCTTGAACTTGATCCTTGTGATCCTGCAGCCCCTGACCTTGACCCCTGGGGTCCTGCACCTCTTGAACGTGACCCCCAGGGTCCTGTACCCCCTGACCTTGACCCCCGGGGTTCTGCACCCCTTGAACTTGATCCTTTGGGTTCTGCAGCCCTGACATTGACCCCTGGGGTCCTGCACCCCTTGACGTTGACCCCTGAGGTTCTGCAGCCGCTGACCTTGACCTCTGCGGTTCTGCATCCCCTGAGGTTCTACAGCCCCTGACCTTGACCCCTGGGGTCCTGCACCCCCTGACCTTGACCTCTGAGGTTCTGCAGCCCCTGGCCTTGAACCCCGGACTTGACCCCTGAGGTTCTGCAGCCCCTGACCTTGACCGCTGGGGTTCTACAGCCCTTGAACTTGATCCTTGTGGTCCTACACCCCTTGAACTTGACCCCTAGGGTCTTGCAGCCCTTGAACTTGACCCCTGAGGTTCTGCATCCCCTGCCCTTGACCCCTGGGGTCCTACATCCCTTGAACTTGACCCCTGGGGTCTTGCAGCCCTTGAACTTGACCCCTGAGGTTCTGCATCCCCTGACCTTGACCCCTGGGGTTCTACAGCCCCTTAACTTGATCCTTGTGGTCCTGCACCCCTTGACCTTGACCCCTGGGGTCCTGCACCCCTTGACCTTGACCCCTGGGGTCCTGTACCGCTTGAACTTGATCCTTGTGGTTCTGCATCCCCTGACCTTGAGCCCTGGGGTTCTACAGCCCCTTAACTTGATCCTTGGGGTTCTGCAGCCCCTTGACCTTGACCCCTGGGGTCCTGCACCCCCTGACCTTGACCCCTGAAGTTCTGCATCCCCTGCCCTTGACCCCCAGGGTCCTACACCCCTTGACCTTGACCCCTGGGGGGTCTTGCACCCTTTGAACTTGACCCCTGAGGTTCTAAGCCCCTGACCTTGACCCATGGGGTCAAGGGGGGTTCTACAGCCCCTTAACTTGATCCTTGTGGTCCTGCACCCCTTGAACTTGACCCCTGAGGTCCTGTACCCCTTGAACTTGATCCTTGTGGTTCTGAATCCCCTGACCTTGAGCCCTGGGGTTCTAAAGCCCCTTAACTTGATCCTTGGGGTCCTGCAGCCCCTGACCTTGACCCCTGGGGTTCTACAGCCCCTTAACTTGATCCTTGTGGTCCTGCACCCCTTGGCCTTGACCCCTGTGGTCCTGCACCCCTTGGCCTTGACCCCTGGGGTCCTGTACCCCTTGAACTTGATCCTTGTGGTTCTACAGCCCCTTAACTTGATCCTTGTGGTCCTGCACCCCTTGGCCTTGACCCCTGGGGTCCTGTACCCCTTGAACGTGATCCTTGTGGTTCTACAGCCCCTTAACTTGATCCTTGTGGTCCTGCACCCCTTGGCCTTGACCCCTGGGGTCCTGTACCCCTTGACCTTGATCCTTGTGGTTCTGAATCCCCTGACCTTGAGCTCTGGGGTTCTAAAGCCCCTTAACTTGATCCTTGGGGTTCTGCAGCCCCTTGACCTTGACCCCTGGGGTTCTGTACCCCTTGAACTTGATCCTTGTGGTTCTACAGCCCCTTAACTTGATCGTTGTGGTCCTGCACGCCTTGAACTTGGCCCCTGGGGTCCTGAACCCCTTGACCTTGACCCCTGGGGTCCTGTACCCCTTGAACTTGATCCTTGTGGTTCTGCATCCCCTGACCTTGACCCCTGGGGTTCTACAGCCCCTTAACTTGATCCTTGTGGTCCTGCACCCCTTGACCTTGACCCCTGGGGTCCTGCACCCCTTGACCTTGACCCCTGGGGTCCTGTACCGCTTGAACTTGATCCTTGTGGTTCTGCATCCCCTGACCTTGAGCCCTGGGGTTCTACAGCCCCTTAACTTGATCCTTGGGGTTCTGCAGCCCCTTGACCTTGACCCCTGGGGTCCTGCACCCCCTGACCTTGACCCCTGAAGTTCTGCATCCCCTGCCCTTGACCCCCAGGGTCCTACACCCCTTGACCTTGACCCCTGGGGGGTCTTGCACCCTTTGAACTTGACCCCTGAGGTTCTAAGCCCCTGACCTTGACCCATGGGGTCAAGGGGGGTTCTACAGCCCCTTAACTTGATCCTTGTGGTCCTGCACCCCTTGAACTTGACCCCTGAGGTCCTGTACCCCTTGAACTTGATCCTTGTGGTTCTGAATCCCCTGACCTTGAGCCCTGGGGTTCTAAAGCCCCTTAACTTGATCCTTGGGGTCCTGCAGCCCCTGACCTTGACCCCTGGGGTTCTACAGCCCCTTAACTTGATCCTTGTGGTCCTGCACCCCTTGGCCTTGACCCCTGTGGTCCTGCACCCCTTGGCCTTGACCCCTGGGGTCCTGTACCCCTTGAACTTGATCCTTGTGGTTCTACAGCCCCTTAACTTGATCCTTGTGGTCCTGCACCCCTTGGCCTTGACCCCTGGGGTCCTGTACCCCTTGAACGTGATCCTTGTGGTTCTACAGCCCCTTAACTTGATCCTTGTGGTCCTGCACCCCTTGGCCTTGACCCCTGGGGTCCTGTACCCCTTGACCTTGATCCTTGTGGTTCTGAATCCCCTGACCTTGAGCTCTGGGGTTCTAAAGCCCCTTAACTTGATCCTTGGGGTTCTGCAGCCCCTTGACCTTGACCCCTGGGGTTCTGTACCCCTTGAACTTGATCCTTGTGGTTCTGCATCCCCTGACCTTGACCCCTGGGGTTCTACAGCCCCTTAACTTGATCCTTGTGGTCCTGCACCCCTTGAACTTGACCCCTGGGGTCCTGTACCCCTTGAACTTGATCCTTGTGGTTCTGCATCCCCTGACCTTGACCCCTGGGGTCCTACACCCCTTGACCTTGACCCCTGGGGGTCTTGCACCTCTTGAACTTGACCCCTGAGGTCCTGCACCCCTTGACCTTGACCCCTGGGGTCCTGCACGCCCTGACCTTGACCCCCCCGTCCCCCTCTCCCCCCCCGCAGACTACCTGCTGTTCAGCGAGATCCTGCTGCAGCGGCCGCTGCGGCGCGCGGGGCTGTCGCTGGCGCGGGCGCTGACGGGCGCGGAGCGGGCGTACATGCAGGAGATGGCGGCGCAGCACTTCCAGCGGGTGCTGCAGGTGCTGCGGGCGCTGCCGCGGCCCATGCTGCTGGTGTTCCGCAACATCAACACGGTGCGCAGCATCCACGTGGCGCTGGGCGCCCCCGTCGACCGCTACACCCTCATGGCCAAGGCGTGAGTTTGGGGGGGTAAAAAGGGGGTTTTGGGGGTGTTTTTGGGGGGGTTGGGATGAGGTGTTTTCACCACATAGCGCCGTGAGGAGCTGGAGCCGCTTGACCGGGGTGAAACTGGGCGGAATCGGTGCGATCGGCGTCTTCTGCTGGTTCCGCGTGTTCTGGGAGAGCCTCAAGTTCGAGGTGGCGCTCAGGTGGGTCTGGGGGCGCCGGGGAAATAGGGGGGGGGCGGGTAAAAGCGGGGTGGGGGGTTTGGGGAACCCCCCCGCCGCTCTGTGTGCAGCAGCCTGCGTGGGGACATTGGGGACACTGGGGATATGAGGGACATCGGGGTCATCAGGGAACATTGGGGACATCAGGGGACACTGGGGGGATGCCATGTTCTGCAGCGCCTGCTGCTCCGTGTGCAGCAGCCTGTGTGGGGACATGAAGGGACACTGGGGACATTGGGGACACTGGGGACATTGGGGACACTGGGGACATCAGGGGACACTGGGGGGGCACCACATTCTGCAGCGCCCGCCGCTCTCTGTGCAGCAGCCTGCGTGGGGACATTGGGGACATCAGGGGATACTGGGGACATCAGAGACATTGGGGACATCAGGGAACATTGGGGACATCGGGGGACACTGGGGGGACACCACGTTCTGCAGCGCCCACTGCTACGTGTGCAGCAGCCTGTGTGGGGACACTGGGGACATCAGGGGATACTGGGGATGTCAGGGGCATCAGGGGACATTGGGGACATCAGGGACATTGGGGTGACACCGCGTTCTGCAGCGCCCGCTGCTTTGTGTGCAGAAGCCTGCACGGGGACATCAGGGGACATTGGGGACATCAGGGACATCAGGGAACATTGGGGACATCGGGGGACACTGCGGGGACACCATGTTCTGCAGCGCCTGCTGCTCCGTGCGCAGCAGCCTGTGTGGGGACATGAAGGGACACTGGGGACATTGGGGACACTGGGGACATCAGGGGACACTGGGGACATTGGGTATCTGGGGACATCAGGGGACACTGGGGGGGGGCACCACATTCTGCAGCGCCCGCCGCTCTTTGTGCAGCAGCCTGCGTGGGGACATTGGGGACATCAGGGGACACTGGGGACATCAGAGACATTGGGGACATCAGGGAACATTGGGGACATCGGGGGACACTGGGGGGACACCACGTTCTGCAGCGCCCACCGCTTTGTGTGCAGCAGCCTGCGTGGGGACATTGGGGACATCAGGGGATACTGGGGATGTCAGGGACATCAGGGGACATTGGGGACATCAGGGACATTGGGGTGACACCGCGTTCTGCAGCACCCGCCACTTTGTGTGCAGAAGCCTGCACGGGGACATTGGGGACATCAGGGGACATCAGGGACATTAGGGAACATTGGGGACATCGGGGGACACTGCGGGGACACCATGTTCTGCAGCGCCTGCTGCTCCGTGCGCAGCAGCCTGTGTGGGGACATGAAGGGACACTGGGGACATTGGGGACACTGGGGACATCAGGGGACACTGGGGACATTGGGGACACTGGGGACATCAGGGGACACTGGGGACATTGGGGATCTGGGGACATCAGGGGACACTGAGGGGGCACCACATTCTGCAGCGCCCGCCGCTCTCTGTGCAGCAGCCTGCGTGGGGACATTGGGGACATCAGGGGATACTGGGGACATCAGAGACATTGGGGACATCAGGGAACATTGGGGACATCGGGGGACACTGGGGGGACACCACGTTCTGCAGCGCCCGCCGCTCCGTGTGCAGCAGCCTGCGGGGGGACATTGGGGACATCAGGGGATACTGGGGATGTCAGGGACATCAGGGGACATTGGGGACATCAGGGACATTGGGGTGACACCGCGTTCTGCAGCACCCGCCACTTTGTGTGCAGAAGCCTGCACGGGGACATTGGGGACATCAGGGGACATTGGGGACATCGGGGGACACTGCGGGGACACCATGTTCTGCAGCGCCTGCTGCTCCGTGCGCAGCAGCCTGTGTGGGGACATGAAGGGACACTGGGGACATTGGGGACACTGGGGACATCAGGGGACACTGGGGACATTGGGGACACTGGGGACATCAGGGGACACTGGGGACATTGGGGATCTGGGGACATCAGGGGACACTGGGGGGGCACCACATTCTGCAGCGCCCGCCGCTCTCTGTGCAGCAGCCTGTGGGGGGACATTGGGGACATCAGGGGACACTGGGGATGTCAGGGGCATCAGGGGACATTGGGGACATCAGGGACATTGGGGTGACACCGCGTTCTGCAGCGCCCGCCGCTCTATGTGCAGCAGCCTGCGTGGGGACATTGGGGACATCAGGGGACACTGGGGACATCAGGGGACACTGGGGGGGCACCACATTCTGCAGCGCCCACCACTCTCTGTGCAGCAGCCTGTGGGGGGACACTGGGGACATCAGGGGATACTGGGGACATCAGAGACATTGGGGACATCAGGGAACATGGGGGACATCGGGGGACATTGGGGGGACACCGTGTCCTGCAGCGCCCACCACTCTGTGTGCAGCAGCCTGCGGGGGGACATTGGGGACATCAGGGGATACTGGGGATGTCAGGGGCATCAGGGGACATTGGGGACATCAGGGACATTGGGGTGACACCGCGTTCTGCAGCGCCCGCTGCTTTGTGTGCAGAAGCCTGCACGGGGACATCAGGGGACATCAGGGACATCAGGGAACATTGGGGACATCGGGGGACACTGCGGGGACACCATGTTCTGCAGCGCCTGCTGCTCCGTGCGCAGCAGCGTGTGTGGGGACACTGGGGACATGAGGGGACACTGGGGACACCAGGGGGACAGCGTGTTCTGCAGCACCCACCGCTCCGTGTGCAGCAGCGTGTGGGGGGACATGGGGGGACACTGCGGGGGCACCACGTTCTGCAGCACCCACCACTCTCTGTGCAGCAGCCTGCGTGGGGACATTGGGGACATCAGGGGACACTGGGGACATTGGGGACACTGGGGACATCAGGGGACACTTGGAGGGCACAGCATTCTGCAGCGCCCACCACTCTGCAGCAGCCTGCGTGGAGACATTGGGGACATCAGGGGACATTGGGGGGACATGGCGTTCTGCAGCGCCCACCGCTTTGTGTGCAGCAGCCTGCATGGGGACATTGGGGACATCAGGGGACACTGGGGACGTCAGGGACATCATGGAACATTGGGGACATCGGGGGACACTGCGGGGACACCATGTTCTGCAGCGCCTGCTGCTCTGTGTGCAGCAGCCTGTGTGGGGACATGAAGGGACACTGGGGACATTGGGGACACTGGGGACATCAGGGGACACTGGGGACATTGGGGATCTGGGGACATCAGGGGACACTGGGGGGGCACCACATTCTGCAGCGCCCACCACTCTCTGTGCAGCAGCCTGTGGGGGGACACTGGGGACATCAGGGGATACTGGGGACATCAGAGACATTGGGGACATCAGGGAACATGGGGGACATCGGGGGACATTGGGGGGACACCGCGTCCTGCAGCGCCCACCACTCTGTGTGCAGCAGCCTGCGGGGGGACACTGGGGACATCAGGGGACACTGGGGATGTCAGGGGCATCAGGGGACATTGGGGACATCAGGGACAGTGGGGTGACACCGCGTTCTGCAGCGCCCGCCGCTCTATGTGCAGCAGCCTGGGGACTGGGGACATTGGGGACATCGGCGGACACTGGGGGGATGCCATGTTCTGCAGTGCCTGCTGCTCCGTGCGCAGCAGCCTGTGTGGGGACATGAAGGGACACTGGGGACATTGGGGACACTGGGGACATCAGGGGACACTGGGGACATTGGGGATCTGGGGACATCAGGGGACACTGGGGGGGCACCACATTCTGCAGCGCCCGCCGCTCTCTGTGCAGCAGCCTGCGTGGGGACATTGGGGACATCAGGGGATACTGGGGATGTCAGGGGCATCAGGGGACATTGGGGACATCAGGGACATTGGGGTGACACCGCGTTCTGCAGCGCCCGCCGCTCTATGTGCAGCAGCCTGCGTGGGGACATTGGGGACATCAGGGGACACTGGGGACATCAGGGGACACTGGGGGGGCACCACATTCTGCAGCGCCCACCACTCTCTGTGCAGCAGCCTGTGGGGGGACACTGGGGACATCAGGGGATACTGGGGACATCAGAGACATTGGGGACATCAGGGAACATGGGGGACATCGGGGGACATTGGGGGGACACCGTGTCCTGCAGCGCCCACCACTCTGTGTGCAGCAGCCTGCGGGGCGACACTGGGGACATCAGGGGACACTGGGGATGTCAGGGACATCAGGGGACATTGGGGACATCAGGGACATTGGGGTGACACCGCGTTCTGCAGCGCCCACCGCTCCGTGTGCAGCAGCCTGGGGACAGGGGACATTGGGGACATCAGGGGGACACTGGGGACATCGGCGGACACTGGGGGGATGCCATGTTCTGCAGCGCCTGCTGCTCCGTGCGCAGCAGCCTGTGTGGGGACATGAAGGGACACTGGGGACATTGGGGACACTGGGGACATCAGGGGACACTGGGGACATTGGGGACACTGGGGACATCAGGGGACACTGGGGACATTGGGGATCTGGGGACATCAGGGGACACTGGGGGTGCACCACATTCTGCAGCGCCCGCCGCTCTCTGTGCAGCAGCCTGTGGGGGGACATTGGGGACATCAGGGGACACTGGGGACATCAGGGAACATTGGGGACATTGTGGGGACACCGCGTTCTGCAGCGCCCACCACTCTCTGTGCAGCAGCCTGTGGGGGGACACTGGGGACATCAGGGGATACTGGGGACATCAGAGACATTGGGGACATCAGGGAACATTGGGGACATCAGGGGACACTGGGCGGGCATTGTGTTCTGCAGGGCCCACCACCCCGTGTGCAGCAGCCTGCAAGGGGACATTGGGGACATCAGGGGGACATTGGGTTCTGCAGTGCCCACCACCCCGTGTGCAGCAGCCTGCAAGGGGACATTGGGGACATCAGGGGGACATTGGGTTCTGCAGTGCCCACCACTCCGTGTGCAGCAGCCTGGGGGCAGGGGACATCAGGGACACTGGGGATATGGGCACCGGGAGCCAGGGCCAATGAGCATCGGGGGGGACATCGGGGGGACATCGGCACTGGGGACACAGGGACATCAGGGACACTTCAGCATCGGGGGACAGGGACAGCGAGGGGGACACCAGCACTGGGGGGACACCCCCCTGCTTGGGGACCCCCCAGTGACACCCTGTGGCACCAGCACCAGAGATGGGACAAATGTGGAGACCATGGGGACGGTGACCCCTTGGGTCAGCCCCACGTGGTGGGGCAGGTGTGGGTCAGTCTATGGGTCAGTCTATGGGTCAGTCTATGGGTCACACCTGAAGGCCCGTGGGTTCAGCCCCACATCATGGGCCAGGTGTGGGTCAGTCTATGGGTCAGTCTGTGGGTCAGTCTATGGGTCAGTCTATGGGTCAGTCTATGGGTCAGTCTATGGGTCGTACCTGAAGGCCCGTGGGTTCAGCCCCACGTGGTGGGGCAGGTGTGGGTCAGTCTATGGGTCAGTCTGTGGGTCAGTCTATGGGTCAGTCTGTGGGTCAGTCTATGGGGTCAGTCTATGGGTCAGTCTATGGGTCAGTCTATGGGGTCAGTCTATGGGTCAGTCTGTGGGTCAGTCTGTGGGTCGTACCTGAAGGCCCGTGGGTTCAGTCCTGCGTGGTGGGTCAGTCTGTGGGTCAGTCTATGGGTCAGTCTATGGGTCAGTCTGTGGGTCAGTCTGTGGGTCGTACCTGAAGGCCCGTGGGTTCAGTCCTGTGTGGTGGGTCAGTCTGTGGGTCAGTCTGTGGGTCAGTCTATGGGTCAGTCTGTGGGTCAGTCTGTGGGTCGTACCTGAAGGCCCGTGGGTTCAGCCCCACGTGATGGGCCAGGTGTGGGTCAGTCTGTGGGTCAGTCTATGGGTCAGTCTGTGGGTCAGTCTATGGGTCGTACCTGAAGGCCCGTGGGTTCAGTCCTGCGTGGTGGGCCAGGTGTGGGTCAGTCTGTGGGGTCAGTCTATGGGTCAGTCTGTGGGTCAGTCTATGGGTCAGTCTATGGGATCAGTCTATGGGTCAGTCTATGGGTCAGTCTATGGGTCAGTCTGTGGGTCAGTCTGTGGGTCGTACCTGAAGGCCCGTGGGTTCAGTCCTGCGTGGTGGGCCAGGTGTGGGTCAGTCTGTGGGGTCAGTCTATGGGTCAGTCTGTGGGTCAGTCTATGGGTCAGTCTATGGGTCAGTCTATGGGTCAGTCTGTGGGTCAGTCTGTGGGTCGTACCTGAAGGCCCGTGGGTTCACCCCCCTCCCCGTGTCCCGCTGTGGGTCGCAGGTTCGAGAGCCTCTCGGCGCGGGTGACGATGTCGCTGCTGCGGCTGCTCTTGCACTGGGGGGTCCTGACCCCCAGCCCCGAGATGGACGAGTATCTGCAGGGGTAGGGGGGGACCCCAAAATACCCCCCCCCAAGTTGAAATAAACCACCCCCCCCCAACCCCCCCCCGACCTGGGACACAGACACGGGGCGGGGGTCCCGGTTCTTTATAAAATGTATTTCTGGGGGGGGGTCTCTCAAAAATGCGCCGTCACGCGGTCGATCTCCAGCAGGTCGTCCAGGATCTGGGGGGAAGAGGCGTTGGGGGGTTATGGGGCGTGATATGTGTGGGGTGGGATGGATGGGATGGGATGGGATGGGATGGGATGGATAGGATGGAATGGGATGGATGGGATGGGATCACATGGGATGGGATGGGATGGGATGGATAGGATGGAATGGGATGGATGGGATGGGATGAATGGGATGGGATGGGATGGATGGGATGAATGGGATGGGATGGGATGGGAGGGGATGGATGGGATGGGATGGATGGGATGGATGGGATGGGATGGATGGGATGAATGGGATGGGATGGGATGGGATGAATGGGATGGGATGGGATGGGAGGGGATGGATGGGATGGGATGGATGGGATGAATGGGATGGGATGGGATGGAGTGGATGGGGTGGGGTGGGATGGGATGGGATGGATGGGGTGGGATGGGATGGATGGGATGGGATGGGGTGGGATGGGATGGATGGGATGGGATCAGATGGGATGGGATGGATGGGATGGGATGGATGGGATGGGATGGATGGATGGGATGGATGGGATGGATGGGATGGATGGGATGGGATGGGATGGGATGGATGGGATGGGATGGGATGGATGGGATGGGAGGGGATGGATGGGATGGGATGGGATGGGATGGGATGGATGGGATGGGATGGGATGGGATGGGATGGGATGGGATGGATGGATGGGATGGGATGGGATGGATGGGATGGATGGGATGGGATGGGATGGGATGGATGGGATGGGATGGGATGGATGGGATGGGATGGGATGGGATGGGATGGGATGGGAGGGGATGGAATGGATGGGATGGGGTGGGATGAGATGCATGGGGTGGGATGGATGGGATGAATGGGATGGGATGGGATGGGATGGGATGGGATGGGATGGGATGGATGGGGTGGGATGGGGTGGGATGGATGGGATGGGATGGGATGGGAGGGGATGGATGGGATAGGATGGGATGGGATGGGATGGATGGGGTGGGATGGGATGGATGGGATGGGATGGGATGGGATGGGATGGATGGGATGGGATGGGATGGGATGGATGGGATGGGATGGATGGGATGGGATGGATGGGATGGGATGGATGGGATGGGATGGGATGGGATGGATGGGATGGGATGGGATGGGAGGGGATGGATGGGATGGGATGGATGGGATGGGATGGGATGGGAGGGGATGGATGGGATGGGATGGATGGGATGGGATGGATGGGATGGGATGGGATGGGATGGGAGGGGATGGATGGGATAGGATGGGATGGGATGGGATGGGATGCATGGCATGGGATGGGGTGGGATGGGATGGGATGGGATGCATGGCGTGGGATGGGGTGGGATGGGATGGATGGGATGGATGGGGGTGGGCTCACGTGTGGGGCAGAGGCCTGTGGGGATGGGGGGGTGGAAGCACGGCTCTACCCCATGGCCCAGCCCCATAGACCTGACCCACAGCTCAGCCCCACAGCCCAAGCCTACATGTCAGCCCCACAGCCCAGCCCCATGGCTCCCTGCCCCATGGCTCAGCCCCATAGCACTGCCCCACAGCAGCCCCACAGCTCCCTGCCCCATAGCTCAGCCCCATAGCACTGCCCCACAGCAGCCCTACAGCTCCCTGCCCCACAGCACCCAGACCCACAGCAGCCTCATGGCTCCCTGCACTAAAGCCCAGCCCCATAACTCCACACCACAGCCCAGCCCCATGGCTCCCTGCCCCACAGCAGCCCCACACCCCTGCCCCGTGGCTTCTGGCCCCACACCTCAGCCCCATAGTCTTGACCCATGGCCCTCCCTCATGTCTCCCTGCCGCATAACCCAGCCCCACAGCCTCACTTCATAACCCTGCCCCATGACTCCCTGCCCCACACCTCAGCCCCATAACCCCACCCCACAGCCCTGCCCCATGGGTCCCAGCCCCACAGCCTCACTCCGCAACCCTGCCCCATGACTCCCTGCCCCACATCTCAGCTCTGCACCCCAGCCCCACAGCAGCCCCATGGCTCCCAGCCCCACACTTCTGCCCCACAGCCTCACTCCATAACCTCCACACCCCACACCCACAGCCCAGCCCCACAGCCCCATGGCAGCCCCATGGCCCAGCCCCACGGCTCCCAGCCCCACATGCCAGTCCCATGGCTCCCAGCCCCATGGAAGCCCCATGGCTCCCAGCCCCACGGCAGCCCCACGGCTCCCAGCCCCACGACTCCCAGCCCCATGGCCCAGCCCCATGGCTCCCAGCCCCACATGCCAGTCCCATGGCTCCCAGCCCCATGGCAGCCCCACGGCTCCCAGCCCCACGGCTCCCAGCCCCATGGCAGCCCCATGGCTCCCAGCCACACAGCTCCCAGCCCCACATGCCAGTCCCACGGCTCCCAGCCCCACATGCCAGTCCCATGGCTCCCAGCCCCATGGAAGCCCCATGGCTCCCAGCCCCACGGCAGCCCCACGGCTCCCAGCCCCACGACTCCCAGCCCCATGGCCCAGCCCCATGGCTCCCAGCCCCACATGCCAGTCCCATGGCTCCCAGCCCCATGGCAGCCCCATGGCCCAGCCCCACGGCTCCCAGCCCTACATGCCAGTCCCATGGCTCCCAGCCACACAGCTCCCAGCCCCATGGCAGCCCCACGGCTCCCAGTCCCATGGCTCCCAGCCCCATGGCAGCCCCATGGCTCCCAGCCCCACGGCTCCCAGCCCCACAGCAGCCCCATGGCTCCCAGCCCCACGGCTCCCAGCCCCACGGCAGCCCCATGGCTCCCAGCCCCATGGCAGCCCCACGGCTCTCAGCCCCACATGCCAGCCCCACAGCTCCCAGCCCTATGGCAGCCCCATGGCTCCCAGCCCCATGGCCCAGCCCCACGGCTCCCAGCCCCACGGCGGCCCCACGGCTCACGATGTCGGGGGTGGTGCCGATCTTCTTGGCCAGCTCGGCGCGCTCCATGGTGCTCAGGTACAGGTAGCGCTGCAGCAGCTCCCCGTCCAGCACGTTCCGCACCGCGTTCTGCAGCGCCCGCCGCTCCGTGTGCAGCAGCCTGGGGACAGGGGACATTGGGGACATCAGGGGACACTGGGGGGACACCGCGTTCTGCAGCGCCCGCCGCTCCGTGTGCAGCAGCCTGGGGACAGGGGACATTGGGGACGCTGGGGACACTGGGGAAACTGGGGGTACACCGCATTCTGCAGTGCCCGACGCTCTGTGTGCAGCAGCCTGGGGACAGGGGACATCAGGGACATCAGGGACATCGGGGACACCAGGGACACCAGGGGGACACTGCATTCTGCAGCACCTGCCGCCCCGTGTGCAGCAGCCTGGGGACAGGGGACACTGGGGACGCTGGGGACATTGGGGACATCAGGGACACTGGGGGGACACCGTGTTCTGCAGCGCCCGCCGCCCCGTGTGCAGCAGCCTGGGGACAGGGGACATTGGGGACACTGGGTACATCAGGGATACTGGGGACATCAGGGACATCGGGGGACACTGGGGGGACACCGCGTTCTGCAGCGCCCGCCGCTCCGTGTGCAGCAGCCTGCGTGGGGACATTGGGGACACCGGGGACATTGGGGACACTGGGGCCATGAGTCAGTCTATGGGTCAGTCTATGGGTCGCACCTGAAGGCCCGTGGGTTCAGCCCCACGTGACGGGCCAGGTGTGGGTCAGTCTATGGGTCAGTCTGTGGGTCAGTCTGTGGGTCAGTCTGTGGGTCGTACCTGAAGGCCCGTGGGTTCAGTCCCGCGTGATGGGCCAGGTGTGGGTCAGTCTATGGGTCAGTCTGTGGGTCAGTCTGTGGGTCGTACCTGAAGGCCCGTGGGTTCAGTCCTGCGTGGTGGGCCAGGTGTGGGTCAGTCTATGGGTCAGTCTATGGGTCAGTCTGTGGGTCAGTCTGTGGGTCGTACCTGAAGGCCCGTGGGTTCAGTCCCGCGTGATGGGCCAGGTGTGGGTCAGTCTATGGGTCAGTCTATGGGTCAGTCTGTGGGTCGTACCTGAAGGCCCGTGGGTTCAGTCCTGCGTGGTGGGCCAGGTGTGGGTCAGTCTATGGGTCAGTCTATGGGTCAGTCTGTGGGTCAGTCTGTGGGTCGTACCTGAAGGCCCGTGGGTTCAGTCCCGCGTGGTGGGCCAGGGCGCTGCCCAGCGCGTTCTGCAGCATCAGCAGCCTCCGGTAGGTTTTCTCCTGCATGGGCAGCAGCAGCC
Organism: Columba livia; assembly: GCF_036013475.1. Lineage (NCBI taxonomy): Eukaryota > Metazoa > Chordata > Aves > Columbiformes > Columbidae > Columba > Columba livia. Next base: position 162,377,275 of record NC_088603.1, on the reverse strand, counting down.
CCAGCCCCCCGTCCAGCGTCGCTGCGCAGAACCGGTCAGCGCCATTTGGGGGTTCGGGGGTTTGGGGTTCAGGGTTCACGGGTCCCCCCGTGTCCCCCCAAGCCCCCTGTCCCCTCAAGCCCCCGTGTACCCCCAAACCCCTGTGTCCCCCCATGTTCTCCCAAACCTCCATGCCCCATGTCCCCGTGTCCCCCTGTGACCCCCCACGTCCACCCAAACTGTGTCCCCCCAAACCCCCTTGTCCCACAAGCCCCCATGTCCCCATGTTGCCCCATGTCCCCATGTCCCCCCAAACCCTCATGTCCCGTGTCCCCCCGTGTCCCTGTGTCCCCCCAAACTGTGTCCCCCCAAACCCCCTCATCCCCCAAGCCCCCATGTTGCCCCATGTCCCCCAAGCCCCCATGTCCTCATGTCGCCCCATGTCCCCCAAACCCCCATGTCCCCCCAAACCCCCGTGTCCCCTCAAATCCCCATGTCCCCCCAAATTCTTGTGTCCCCCCAAGCCCCCATGTCCCCCAAACCCCCAATCCCCATGTCCCCCCATGTCCCCCCAAGCCCCACTGTGTCCCCATGTCCCCCCATGTCCCGGTGTCCCCCCATGTCCCCCCGTGTCCCCCAAGCCCCGTGTCCCCCCATGTCCCCGTGTCCCCCAAGCTCCCGTGTCCCCCCATGTCCCCCCGTGTCCCCCAAGCTCCTGTGTCCCCACATGTCCCCCCGTGTCCCGCCGTGTCCCCGCGTCTCACCGAACCAGGTGATGTGCTTGTTGTCCCAGGCGCTGGTCCTGCGGGGCCCGTCGCCGCCACCCCGGCACGGCGTGCGCCAGAACGTGTTCACGTGCGCGCCCACGTGGAAATCGGCGCGGCGCAGCAGCCGCAGCCCCCCGAAGCTCTCCTTGGCTGCGACAGCGACACGGCCTGTGGCCCCGTGTGCCCCGTGGCCCCTCCCCGCGTCCCCCCGGGTCCCGTGTCCCCCGCATCCCTCCATGTCCCCCCGTGGCCCATGTCCTCCTGTGTCCCTGCGCATCCTGTGTCCCCCATGTACCCCTGTGTCCCATGTCCTCCCATGTCCCCATGCCCCATGTCCTCTGCATCCCCCCCATGTTCCACGTCCCCTGCATCCCTCTATGTCCCCCTGTGTCCCGTATCCCCCTCTGTCCCATGTCCCATGTTCCCCACATCCCTCCATGTCCTCCCATGTCCTCCCGTGTCCCCGTGTCCTGTGTCACCCACATCCCCCCATGTCCCATGTCCTCCCATGTCCCCCTGTGCCCCATGTCCTCTGCGTCCCCCCGTATCCCATCATGTCCCCCCGTGTCCCCCCACATTCTGTGTCCCCCATGTACCCCCATGTCCTCCCATGTCCCAAGTCCCCTGCATCCCATCACGTGTCCCCGTGTCCCATGTCCTCCCGTGTCCCCCGCGCATCCTGTGTCCCCCACGTACCCCTGTGTCCCGTGTCCTCCCATGTCCCCCCGTGGCCCATGTCCCCTGCATCCCATCATGTCCCCCTGTGGCCCATGTCCTCCTGTGTCCCCCCATGTCCTGTGTCCCCCACGTCCCCCCATGTCCTGTGTCCTCCCATGTCCCCCTGTGCACCATGTCCTCTGCGTCCCCCCATGTCCCATGTTCCCCACATCCCTCCATGTCCCGCCATGTCCCATGTCCTCACGTGTCCCCCTGTGTCCTGTGTTCCCCACATCCTCCCATGTCCCATGTCCTCCCATGTCCCCCTGTGCCCCATGTTCTCTGCATCCCCCCGTGTTCCACGTCCCCCGCATCCCTCCATATCCCCGTGTCCCTTATCCCCGTGACCCATGTCCTCCCGTGTTCTGTGTCCCCCCATGTCCCATGTTCCCCACATCCCTCCATGTCCCCCCATGTCCCATGTCCTCACGTGTCCCCATGTGTCCTGTGTCCCCCACACCCTCCCATGTTCCATGTCCTCCCATGTCCCCCTGTGCCCCATGTCCTCTCCGTCCCCCTGTGTTCCGTGTCCCCCACATCCCTCCATGTCCTCCCGTGTCCACCCACATCCTGTGTCCCCCACGTACCCCCGTGTCCTCCCATGTCCCATGTCCCCAGTGTCCCAAGTCCCCTGCATCCCATCATGTCCCCCCGTGTCCCATGTCCTCCCATGTCTCCCGCGCATCCTGTGTCCCCCATGTACCCCTGTGTCCCGTGTCCTCCCATGTCCCCCCGTGGCCCATGTCCCCTGCATCCCATCATGTCCTCCTGTGTACCCCCATGTCCTGTGTCCCCCACGTCCCCCCATGTCCCCCTGTGCCACATGTCCTCTGCGTCCCCCCATGTTCCGTGTCCCCCGAATCCCTCCATGTCCCCCTGTGTCCCGTATCCCCCTCTGTCCCATGTCCTCCTGTGTCCCCCTGTGTCCTGTGTCCCCCCATGTCCCATGTTCCCCACATCCCTCCATGTCCCCCCGTGTCCCATGTCCTCCCATGTCCCTGCGCATCCTGTGTCTCCCATGTACACCTGTGTCCCGTGTCCTCCCATGTCCCGTGTCTCCCCATGTCCCATGTCCCTTGCATTCCATCACGTCCTCCCATGTCCTCCCGTGTCCCCCTGTGTCCTGTGTCCCCCTCATCCCCCCGTGTCCCATGTCCCCCTGTGTCCCGTTCCCCCCCATGTCCCATGTGCCCCCCCATCCCTCCATGTCCCCCCATGTCCCGTGTCCCATGTCCTCCCACGTCCCCCCGTGTCCTGTGTCCCCCACATACCCCCATGTCCTCCCATGTCCCCCGGTGTCCCATGTCCCCCCATGTCCTCCTGTGCCCTCCCATGTCCCCGTGTGTCCCCCACATCCCCCCCTGTGCCCCATGTCCTCTGCGTCCCTCCATGTCCCCTGCATCCCATCATGTCCCCCTGTGTCCCATGTCCCCCCATGTCTCGTGTCCCCTGTGTCCCGTGTCCCCATGTCCGCCGTATTGCGTCCCATGTCCCCCCATGTCCTGTGTCCCTGTGTCCCATGTCCCCTCCTCATGTCCCCCATGCCCCCCCCACATCCCCTGTGTCCCCCCGCTGTGTCCCCCACGTCCCCCTGTGTCCCTTCATGTCCCCCGTGTCCCTCACCTTCGGGCAGGTACATGTACACCAGCAGGTTGCGGTCGCGGTCGGACACTGCGGGACAAGGAGGTTTTGGTAAAGCGTCCCCAAACCCATGGGGGACGCTGGTGGCCCTGGTGGTGCCGGGAGCCTCGTGGCAACACCAGGAGCCCACGGCAGCACTGGGAGCCCAACGGCAACGCCAGGACCCACGTGGCGGTGCCGGGAGCCATATGGCAGCACCAGAGCTGTGTGGCAGCACCGGGAGCCCCATGACAGCACCAGAAGCCCCATGGCAACACCAAGAGTCCCCAGCAACACCAGGAGCCATATGGCAACACCAGGAGCTGCACAGCAGCACTGGGAGCCCTGCGGCAGCACCAGGTGCCATATGGCAACACCAGGACCCCACAGCAGCACCAGGATCTCGCCAGCGACACCAGGATCCATGTGGTAACACCAGGATCCACGCGGTAACACCAGGATCCATGTGGCAACACCGGGAGCCATGTGGTAACACCAGGAGTCATGTGGCAGCACCAAGAGCCACGTGGTAACACCAGGAGCCATGTGGTCACACCAAGATCCATGTGGCAGCACCAGGATCCATGTGGTAACACCAGGATCCACATAGTAACACCAGGATCCATGTGGCAACACCAGGATCCATGTGGCAGCACCAGGATCCATGTGGCAACACCAGAAGCCATGTGGTAACACCAGAAGCCATGTGGCAACACCAGGATCCATGTGGCAACACCAGGAGCCATGTGGTAACACCAGGATCCACACAGTAACACCAGGATCCATGTGGCAGCACCAGGATCCACGTGGCAACACCAGGATCCACATGGTAACACCAGGAGCCACGTGGCAACACCAGGATCCACATGGTAACACCAGGAGCCACGTGGCAACACCAGGATCCACGTGGTAACACCAGGAGCCACGTGGCAACACCAGGATCCACGTGGTAACACCAGGAGCCATGTGGCAACACCAGGACCCCCCCATGCCGTACCCAGGAAGCCCAGCTGGCCGCTGTCCACCATGAAGTCCACACTATAGACCTCCAAGGGCTTCGCGTCCTGCGGGAAACAAACCCCCGGTTCAACCCTGGCACTGTCACCACCGTCCCCAGGTGTCCCCGCAGTGTCCCCACGCGTCGCACCCGGCTGACGAGGGACAGCGTCTTGCTGCCCTCCTGGTAGCGCAGGAGGCAGATGCTCTTCACCAGGTCCCCGGCCAGGATGAAGCTCTTGACGCTGATGAGCTGGTGGATGTAGAGCTGGGTGTCGATGAACGCCATGCCCGTCAGCTCCCCCGCACGCAGGCTCCACAGGAAGATCTGTCACCAGAGAGGGGACAAGTGACACCATGACCCCCCCATGGGGTCACCAAGCCCATCAAGGGGTTACTGATCCCACCTGGGGATCACCAACCCCATCAAGGGGTCACCAAACCCCTCATGGGGTCACCAAACCCCCCAGGTGTCACTAAGGGCCATGTCCATCAGCTCCCCTGCATGCAGGCTCCACAGGAAGATCTGTCACCAGAGAGGGGACAAGTGACAAACTGACACCCCATGGGGTCACCAACCCCATCAAGGGGTTACTGATCCCACCTGGGGGTCACCAAACCCCTCATGGGGTCACCAAACCCCCCAGGTGTCACTAAGGGCCATGCCCATCAGCTCCCCCACGCGCAGGCTCCACAGGAAGATCTGTCACCACAGAGGGGACAAGTGACACCATGACTCCCCCATGGGTCACCAAGCCCATCAAGGGGTTACTGATCCCACCTGGGGGTCACCAACCCCATCAAGGGGTCACCAAACCCCTCATGGGGTCACCAAACCCTCCAGGTGTCACTAAGGGCCATGACCATCAGCTCCCCACACACAGGCTCCACAAGAAGATCTGTCACCAAAGGGGGGACAAGTGACAAACTGACACCCCATGGGGTCACCAACCCCACCTGGGGGTCACCAACCCCATCAAGGAGTCACCAAACCCCCCAGGTGTCACTAAGGGCCATGGCCGTCAGCTCCCCACACACAGGCTCCACAGGAAGATCTGTCACCAGAGAGGGGGACAAGTGACACCATGGTCCCCCCATGGGGTCACCAATGCTGGCTGGGGGTCACCAAACCCCTCAAGGGGTCACTGATCCCACCTGGGGGTCACCAACGCCATCAAGGGGTCACCAAACCCCTAAGGGGTCACCAAACCCCACCTGGGAGTCACCAAACCCCCTGGGAAGATTTGTCACCAGAAGAGGGACAAGTAACATCCTGACCCCAGCATGGGGTCACCGACCCCACCTGAGGGTCATTGATCCCACCTGGGGGTCACCAACCCCACCCCACCAAGGGGTCACCAAACCCCCCAGGTGTCACTAAGGGCCATGCCCATCAGCTCCCCTGCATGCAGGCTCCACAGGAAGATCTGTCACCACAGAGGGGACAAGTGACACCATGACCCCCCCATGGGGTCACCAAGCCCATCAAGGGGTTACTCATCCCACCCGGGGGTCACCAAACCCCTCATGGGGTCACCAAACCCCCCAGGTGTCACTAAGGGCCATGCCCATCAGCTCCCCACACACAGGCTCCACAAGAAGATCTGTCACCAAAGGGGGGACAAGTGACAAACTGACACCCCATGGGGTCACCAACCCCACCTGGGGGTCACCAACCCCATCAAGGAGTCACCAAACCCCCCAGGTGTCACTAAGGGCCATGGCCATCAGCTCCCCACACACAGGCTCCACAGGAAGATCTGTCACCAGAGAGGGGACAAGTGACACCATGGTCCCCCCATGGGGTCACCAATGCTGGCTGGGGGTCACCAAACCCCTCAAGGGGTCACTGATCCCACCTGGGGGTCACCAACGCCATCAAGGGGTCACCAAACCCCTAAGGGGTCACCAAACCCCACCTGGGAGTCACTAAACCCCCTGGGAAGATCTGTCACCAGAAGAGGGACAAGTGACATCTGACCCCAGCATGGGGTCACCAACCCCACCTGGGGGTCATTGATCCCACCTGGGGGTCACCAACCCCACCAAGGGGTCACCAAACCCCCCAGGTGTCACTAACGGCCATGCCCATCAGCTCCCCTGCATGCAGGCTCCACAGGAAGATCTGTCACCACAGAGGGGACAAGTGACACCATGACCCCCCCATGGGGTCACCGACCCCATCAAGGGGTTACTGATCCCACCTGGGGGTCACCAAACCCATCAAGGGGTCACCAAACCCCTCATGGGGTCACCAAACCCCCCAGGTGTCACTAAGGGCCATGCCCATCAGCTCCCCACACACAGGCTCCACAAGAAGATCTGTCACCAAAGGGGGGACAAGTGACAAACTGACACCCCATGGGGTCACCAACCCCACCTGGGGGACACCAACCCCATCAAGGAGTCACCAAACCCCCCAGGTGTCACTAAGGGCCATGACCGTCAGCTCCCCCACCCACAGGCTTCACAGGAAGATCTGTCACCAGAGAGGGGACAAGTGACACCATGGTCCCCCCATGCGGTCACCAAGCCCATCAAGGGGTTATTGATCCCACCTGAGGGTCACCAACGCCATCAAGGGGTCACCAAACCCCTAAGGGGTCACCAAACCCCCTGGGAAGATCTGTCACCAGAAGAGGGACAAGTGACATCTGACCCCAGCATGGGGTCACCGACCCCACCTGGGGGTCATTGATCCCACCTGGGGGTCACCAACCCCACCAAGGGGTCACCAAACCCCCCAGGTGTCACTAACGGCCATGCCCATCAGCTCCCCTGCATGCAGGCTCCACAGGAAGATCTGTCACCACAGAGGGGACAAGTGACACCATGACCCCCCCATGGGGTCACCGACCCCATCAAGGGGTTACTGATCCCACCTGGGGGTCACCAAACCCATCAAGGGGTCACCAAACCCCTCATGGGGTCACCAAACCCCCCAGGTGTCACTAAGGGCCATGCCTATCAGCTCCCCACACGCAAGCTCCACAGGAAGATCTGTCACCACAGAGGGGACAAGTGACACCATGACCCCCCCATGCGGTCACCAAGCCCATCAAGGGGTTATTGATCCCACCTGAGGGTCACCAACGCCATCAAGGGGTCACCAAACCCCTAAGGGGTCACCAAACCCCCTGGGAAGATCTGTCACCAGAAGAGGGACAAGTGACATCTGACCCCAGCATGGGGTCACCGACCCCACCTGGGGGTCATTGATCCCACCTGGGGGTCACCAACCCCACCAAGGGGTCACCAAACCCCCCAGGTGTCACTAAGGGCCATGCCCATCAGCTCCCCTGCATGCAGGCTCCACAGGAAGATCTGTCACCACAGAGGGGACAAGTGACACCATGACCCCCCCATGGGGTCACCAAGCCCATCAAGGGGTTACTGATCCCACCTGGGGGTCACCAAACCCCTCATGGGGTCACCAATCCCCCCAGGTGTCACTAAGGGCCATGCCCATCAGCTCCCCCACCCACAGGCTTCACAGGAAGATCTGTCACCAGAGAGGGGACAAGTGACACCATGACCCCCCCATGGCGGTCACCAACCCCATCAAGGGGTCACCAACCCCTAAAGGGTCACCAAACCCCCTGGGAAGATCTGTTACCAAAGGTGGGACAAGTGACATCCTGACCCCACCATGGGGTCACCAAACACCCCTGGGTGTCCCCAACCCCTCCCCAGGTGTCCCCAAGCCACCCACAGCCTCCACAGGAAGATCTGCTACCTGGCGGGGGACAAGTGGCACCTCGGCTCAGCCCAGGGGTCCCCAAAGTCCCCTGGGTGGCCACATGTCCCAAGGTGGGGACAAGTGACATCCTCAACCACCCAGTTGGCCCAGTTCTGGCCAACGGTGGACACCAAGTCCCCAACCTCGCCAGTGTCCCCAGCCCCCTGGTGTCCCCTGACACCCCAGGTCACCTTCTGGCCAATGTCCCCAAACCCCCCAGGTGTCCCTAACCCTGGTGAGCTACTTGTCTATGGTGGACATCAGGTCCCCAACCCCCCAGGTGTCCCCACTCCCCTTGTGTCCCCAGGTGTCCCCAGTGACCTTCTGGCCAACGGTGGACACGAGGAAGCTGTGGCAGTGACAGGGCTGTCACCAGCCCCTTCTGGCCCATAGCCCCTGGTGTCCCTGGTGTCCCCAGCCCCCCGAGGTGTCCCCCAGTGACCTTCTGGCCCTTGGTGGACAAGAGGCAGCCATGGCAGTGACAGGGCTGTCACCAGCCCCTTCTGGTCAATGTCCCCAGGTGTCCCCAGTGTCCTCAGGTGTCCCTGGTGTCCCCAGCCCCCCGAGGTGTCCCCAGTGACCTTCTGGCCGACGGCGGACACAAGGTAGCTGTGGCAGTGACACAGGGCTGTCACCAGCCCCTTCTGGTCTATGTCCCCAGGTGTCCCCAGCCCTGCGAGGTGTCCCCAGGCCGATGTCCCCACCTCGTGTCCCCAGGTGACCTTCTGGCCCATGGTGGACACAAGACAGCCATGGTAGTGACAGGGTTGTCACCGGCCCCTTCTGGCCAATGTCCCCAGGTGTCCCCAGGTGTCCCTGGTGACCTGTCTGACAGCAGATGCGAGGCAGCCATGGCAGTGACACAGGGCTGTCACCGGCCCATTCTGGCCAATGTCCCCAGGTGTCCCCAGTGTTCCCAGGTGTCCCCGATGTCCCCAGCCCCCAAGGAGTCCCCCAGTGACCTTCTGGCCGATGGCGGACACGAGGTAGCCGTGGCAGTGACACAGGGCTGTCACCAGCACGTTCTGGCCAATGTCCCCTGGTGTCCCCAGTGTCCCCAGCCCCCCGAGGTGTCCCCAGTGACCTTCTGGCCGATGGTGGACACAAGGTAGCCGTGGCAGTGACACAGGGCTGTCACCGGCCCCTTCTGATCTATGTCCCCAGGTGTTCCCAGCCCTGCGAGGTGTCCTCAGGCCGACGTCCCCACCTTCCGGCCCATGGTGGACACAAGGCAGCCATGGTAGTGACAGGGTTGTCACCGCCCCCTTCTGGCCAATGTCCCCAGGTGTCCCCAGGTGTCCCTGGTGACCTGGCTGATGGCAGACGCAAGGCAGCCATGGCAGTGACACAGAGCAGGGCTGTCAGCAGCCCATTCTGGCCAATGTCCCCCGGTGTCCCCAGTGTCCCCAGGTGTCCCCAGTGTCCCCACCCCCCAGTGGTGCCCCCAGTGACCTTCTGGCCGATGGCGGACACAAGGTAGCCGTGGCAATGACACAGGGCTGTCACTGGCCCCTTCTGCTCCTTCTCGTACAGAACCTTGAACTTGTTCTTGGTGAGCGGCTGCCCCGGCTCCGGCACCACCTCGATCACGTCCATGATCAGGATCTGGGGACGGGGACACCGGGGACATCGGGGTCACCAGTGGCACCTGCAGCCCAGGGGCATGACCAGGGTGTCCCCTGAGTGTCCTCCAAGACTTCTGAGTGGACCCTGAGACCCATGAGTGTTCCCTAAGATTACTGGGTGTCCCCTGAGTGTCTCCTGGGACCCCTGGGTGTCTCCTGAGACCCTTGAGTGTCACCTGAGTGTCCCCTGAGACCCTTGGGTGCCCCTGAGTGTCTCCTGGGTGTCCCTTAAAGCTCCTGGGTGATCATTGAGTGTCTCCTGGGACCCCTGGGTGACCCCTGAGTGTCACCTGAGTATCCCCTGAGACCCTTGGGTGTCCCCTGAGACCCCTGAGCGTCACCTGAGTGTCCCCTGAGACCCTTGGGTTTCCCCTGAGACCCCTGAGTGTCACCTGAGTGTCCCCTGAGACCCTTGGGTGTCCCCTGAGACTCCTGAGTGTCACCTGAGTGTCCCCTGAGACCCTTGGGTGTCCCCTGAGACTCCTGAGTGTCACCTGAGTGTCTTCTGAGACCTTTGGGTGTCCCCTGAGTGTCTCCTGGGTGTCCCCCAAGAATCCTGGGTGATCCCTGAGTGTCTCTCTGAGTGTCCCCTGGGTGTCCCCTAAGACTCCTGAGTGTCCCCTGGGTGTCCCCGAGACCCCTAAGTTGTCCCCTGGATGTTCCCTAAGTGTCCACCAAGTGGCCTGGATGTCCCCTGAGATCCTTGGGTGTCCCCTGGGAGTCCCCTGAGACCCTTGCAAGGCCCCTGGGTGTGCCCCAAGCCTCCTGGGGGTCTCCTGAGTGTCCCCTGGGTGTCCCCCAAGACTCCTGGGTGTCCCCTAAGACTCCTGGGTTTCCCCTGGGTGTCCCCCAAGCCCCCCAGGTGCTCTATGAGTGTCCCCTGGGTGTGCCCCAAGTCTCCTGGGTGTCCCTAAGACTCTTGAATGTCCCCTGAGTGTCCCCCAAGCCCCCAAGGTGCTCTCTGAGTGTCCCCTGGGTGTCCCCTGAGCATCTCCCAAGACTCCCGCGTGTCCCCTGGGTGTCCCCACTGACCCTGCCACGGCAGGTGACCTCCTCGCCCTGCATGAGACACGTCCCCACGGCCACGTAGCCCTTGAGCCCCGACACAGTCTCCTGGCTGCGCAGTGACACCGTCTTCATGCAGGTGACATGTTCCCACTCCTCCAGCTCGATCCTGGGTACAAGGGGACACACCCGCACTCAGGGGGACACCCCAGGCTGGGGACATGGGGACACTGCGCAGTGCTCACTGGGTGTTTGGGATGGTCTGGGGGACATGGGGACACTGCGCGGTGCTCACTGGGTGTTGGGGATGGTCTGGGGGACATGGGGACATTGCGCGACGCTCACTGGGTGTTGGGGATGGTCTGGGGGACATGGGGACAATGCGCGGTGCTCACCGGGTGTTGGGGATGGTCTGGGGGACATGGGGACACTGCGCGATGCTCACCGCGTGTTGGGGATGGTCTGGGGGACATGGGGACAATGCGCAGTGCTCACCGGGTGTTGGGGATGGTCTGGGGGACATGGGGACATTGCGCAGTGCTCACCGGGTGTTGGGGATGGTCTGGGGGACATGGGGACATTGCACAGTGCTCACCGGGTGTTGGGGATGGTCTGGGGGACATGGGGACATGGGGACATTGAGTGGTGCTCACCAGGTGTTGGGCATGATCTGGGTGACAGGGGGACATGGGGACATTGCGGGGTGCTCACCAGGTGTTGGGGACAGTCTGGGGGACATGGGGACACCGGGACATTGCGTGGTGCTCACCGCGTGTTGGGGATGGTCTCCCAGCTCACCGGGGAGATCAGCTGGATGGAAAATGCCTCCTGCTGCGGGGGCACGTACCTATCATCTGGGGACAGGGACACGCGTCATGGGGACACGGGGGGACATGGGGACACACAGGGCTTGGGGAACAAGTACCAGTCATCTGGGGACAGGGACATGGTTTGGGGAGACATACGAGGCTTGGAGGGGACATGGGGGCAGGGCTCAGGGGGACATGGGGGTTGAGGGGGGACATAGCGCTTGTCTGGGGACATGGGGCTCAGGGAGGGGGTGACAGGGCTCAGGGGGTGACAAGGGGACATGGGGTTATAGGGAGGACATGGAGGTTGTGGGGGGTGACAGTAGTGACACGGGACCCAGTGGGGTAACATAGCCTGGTGAGGGACACGAGGCTCAGGGGGGTGACATGGAGATTGGGGGGGTGACAGGAGTGACACGGGGCTCAGGAGGGTGACAGTGCTTGTGGGGGAAATGGGGATTGGGGGGTGACAGGGCTGGGGGGTGACAGGAGTGACACAGGGCTTGGGGTGGGGACACAGAGATTGGGGAGTGACAGGAGTGACACGGAGCTCAGGGCAGGACATGGAGATTGTGGGGGTGACAGGGCTGGGGGGTGACAGGAGTGACATGGGGCTTGGGGGGGACATGGGGATTGGGGGGTGACAGGAGTAACATGGGGCTCAGGAGGGGACATGGGGATTGGGGGGGGTGACAGAAGTGACATGGGGCTATAGGGGGGAGATGGAGATTTGGGGGAGGGGACATGGAGATTGGGGAGGTGACAGGGCTGGGGGGTGACAGGAGTGACACGGGGCTCAGGGGGGACATGGGGCTCGGGGGCGAACATGGGGATTGGGGTGGTGACAGGAGTGACACGGGGCTCAGGAGGGTGACAGTGCTTGTGGGAGGACATGGGAATTGGGGGGGTGACAGGAGTGACGCAGGGCATGGGGTGGGGACATGGGGATTGCGGGGGGTGACAGGAGTGACATGGGGCTATAGGGGGGACATGGAGATTTGGGGGGGGACATGGAGATTGGGGTGACAGGGTGACAGGGCTGGGGGATGACAGGAGTGACATGGGGCTTGGGTTGGGGGACATGGAGACTGGTGGGGTGACAGGAGTGACACGGGGCTCGGGGGGGGGACATGGGGATTGGGGGGTGACAGGAGTGACATGGGGCTCAGGGTGGGGACATGGAGACTGGTGGGGTGACAGGAGTGACATGGGGCTCAGGGCGGGGACATGGGGATTGGGGGGTGACAGGAGTGACATGGGGCTCGGGGGGGACATGGGGATTGGGGGGTGACAGGAGTGACATGGGGCTCAGGGCGGGGACATGGGGATTGGGGGGTGACAGGAGTGACATGGGGCTCGGGGGGGACATGGGGATTGGGGGGTGACAGGAGTGACATGGGACTCAGTGGAGTGACAGGGCTTGGGGGGTGACATGGGGATTGGGGGATGACAGGAGTGACATGGGGCTCAGGGTGGGGACATGGGGATTGGGGGGTGACAGGAGTGACATGGGGCTCGGGGGGGACATGGGGATTGAGGGGTGACAGGAGTGACATGGGGCTCAGTGGAGTGACAGGGCTTGGGGGGGGACATGGGGATTGGGGGGTGACAGGAGTGACACAGGGCTCAGGGGGGGACACGGGGATTGGGGTTGACAGGAATGACACGGGGCTCAGGGGGGTGACATGGAGACTGCGGGGGGTGACAGGAGTGACACGGGGCTCGGGGGGGACATGGGGATTGAGGGGTGACAGGAGTGACATGGGGCTCGGTGGGGGACATGGGGATTGGGGGGTGACAGGAGTGACATGGGGCTCAGGGGGGGACACGGGGATTGGGGGGTGACAGGAGTGACATGGGGCTCGGGGGGGTGACATGGAGACTGGGGGGGTGACAGGAGTGACACGGGGCTCGGGGGGTGCCAGGGTGGTGGCAGTGCCGCTGTGCCGGGTCTCACCGCGCTCGATGCTCTCGAACTCCTTCTCCTCGCCCGTCATGCGGGGGATGCGGGTGCAGGGGTTGATCACGCTGGTGGCCACGGCGTAAACCTGACGGGGACATTTGGGGACAGTGATGTCAGCACCGGGATGTGGAGAACACTATATGTCGCGATATGTCACGATCTGTCGCGATCTATCGTGATATACACCACGCTATGTCGCGATGTGTCACAATACGCTGATATGTGCCCCGATGTGTCGCGATACACCGCGATATACGCTGATGTCACGATGTGTCACAATATGTCGTGATACACCGCGATATTTGCCACGATATGTGTCACAAAATATCACAATATGCTGTGATATACACTGTGATATGTCGCAATATGTTGCGATATGTCGTGATATGTCATGGTATGCTGTGATGTGCCGCGATATACACCGCGATATGTCACGATATGTCACGATATGTTTTGGTATGTCGTGATATGCCACGATAGACGCCGTGATATGTTGCGATATGTCGTGATATGTCATGGTATGTCGTGACGTGCCGCGATATACACCGCGATATGTCACGATATGTCGCCATATGTTCTGGTATGTCGTGATGTGCCACGATAGACACTGTGATATGCGGCGATATGTCGTGATATGTGGCGGTATGTCGTGATGTGCCGCAATATGTCGCGATGTGTCGCGATATGTTGTGATATGTCATGGTATGTCGTGACGTGACGTGATATACGCCGCGATATGTCGCAATATGTTGCGATATGTCGTGATATGTCATGGTATGCCGTGATGTGCCGCGATATACACCGCGATATGTCATGATATGTCACAATATGTTCTGGTATGTCGTGATGTGCCACGATAGACGCCGTGATATGTCACGATATGTCGTGATATGTCATGGTATGCCATGCTGTGCCGTGATACATCACAATATGTTGCGATATGTCGTGATATGTCGTGGTATGTCGTGATATGCTGCAATCACCACGATATGTCACAATATGTCGTGATATGTTCTGGTATGTCATGATGTGCCACGATAGACGCCGTGATATGTGGCAATATGTCGCGATATGTCGCAATGTGCCACGATATGTCGCAGTGTGCTGCGATATGTCGCGACATGTCATGGTATGTCGTGACATGCCGCGATATGTCGCAACATGTTGCGGTATGTCGCGACATGTCATGGTATGTCGTGGTGTGCCACCATATACGCCACGATATGTCACGATATGTCGCGATATGTTCTGCTATGTCGTGATGTGCCGCGATATACGCTGCGATATGTCCCGATATGTCCCGATATGTTCTGGTATGTCGTGATGTGCCGCGATAGACGCCACAATATGTCACGATATGTCGCGATATGTCGTGACATGTCGTGCTACCTTGGACTCGACGTGGTAGGCCACGTAGTGCGCGGTGCAGCGCAGCGGGATCTTGCGCACGGGCCAGGGCGCGTCGTACGACAGGTACGCGGGGAGGACGCTGATCCGCAGCTCCCCCTGCGCCCCAAAACCACCAAATACAACCCCAAAATCCCAAACAACACCCCCCAAAAACAAACACCCCCCCCCAAATCCCCAATCCTGCCCCAAAATAACCCAAATGTCCCCCAAAATACCTCCCCCCAAAACCATCAAATCGCCCCCAAAAGCACCAAATTTTACCCCAAGAAGAGCAAATCCCCCCAAAAAACCCAAATCCCAAGGGATACCCCCCCAAAAAATCACATATAATCCCCCAAAAAATCACAAGTAACCCCCCAAAACACCACAAATAACCCCCCAAAAACCACATATAACCCCCCAAAAAACAAATAACCCCCCAAAACCACAAATACCACCCAAAATGACCCCCCAAATAATCCCAAATAAACCCCAAATCCCCCCAGATGCCCCCAAAGACTACCCCAAACCCCAAATAAACCCCGAATCCCCCCTCAGAAACACCAAATAAACACAAACCCCCCCAAACTGCCCCCAAATAAACCCCAAATCCTCCTAGAAAACCCCCAAATAAACCCCATATCCCCCCCAAAACCCCCAAATTGCCCCCAGACCCCAAATAAACCCCAAATCCCTTAAGAAAAGCTCCAAATCCCGTCAAATCCCCCCAAAATGTGCCAAAACAAACCCCAAATCCCCTCGGAAAACCCCCAAATCCCCTCGGAAAACCCTCAACCCAACTCCAAATCCCCCCACAAAACCCCCAAATCCCTCCCTACACCCCCCAAATAACCCCAATCTCCCCCCCAAAACCCCCAAATTGCCCCCAAACCCCAAATGAACCCCAAATCCCTTCAGAAAAGCCCCAAATCCCCCCAAAACAAACCCCAAATCCCCTCAGAAAACCCTCAAACCAACCCCAAATCCCCCCCAAAACCACCAATCGAACCCCAATTTCCCCCCCAAAACCCCCAAATTGCCCCCAAACCCCAAATAAACCCCAAATCCCCTCACAAAATCCCCAAATAAACCCCAAATCCCCACAGAAAAACCCCAAATCCCCCCAAACAAACCCCAAATCTCCTCAGAAAACCCCCAAATCCCCTCAGAAAACCCTCAACCCAACCCCATATCCTCCCCAAAACCCCCAAATAACCCCCCAAATAACCCCCAATCTCCCCCCCAAACCCCGAAATTGCCCCAAACCCCAAATAAACCCCAAATCCCTTCAGAAAAACCCCAAGTCCCCCCAAACTGCCCCCAAACAAACCCCAAATCCCCTCAGAAACCCCCCAAATCCCCTCAGAAAACCCTCAATCCAACCCCGTATCCTCCCCAAAACCCCCAAATAACCCCCTAAAACCCCCCAAATAACCCCCAATCTCCCCCCCAAAACCCCCAAATTGCCCCCAAACCCCAAATGAACCCCAAATCCCCTCAGAAAAACCCCAAATCCCCCCAAACTGCCCCCAAGCAAAATCCAAATCTCCTCACAAAACCCCCAAATCCCCTCAGACAACCCTCAAACCAACCCCCATTTCCCCCCCAAAACCGCCAAACAACCCACAATTTCCCGCCAGAAAACCCCCCAAAACCCCTCCAACCCCCCCCCCAGACCCCCCCAAACCCCCTGAGACCCCCCCAAAACCTGTCCCCCCCCCCGTCTGACCTGCCTGTTGAAGTAGAGGAAGCCACGGGGGCAGTTGACGTTGTGGAAGGGGGCGAAGGAGTCGACGGGGCCGTCGATGGCCATGGGGTGCAGGCGCAGCGCTCCCCGGCCCGTCACCAGCAGCCAGTGCGGGTTGGGCCCACAAATGAACACCTTTTGGGGAAAAATTGGGGGTTTGGGGGGTTGGGTGGGGTTTGGGGGTCATTTGGGGGGGTTTTGGAGGGGAAATTGGGGGTTATTTGGGGGTTTTTGGGGGGTTTTTTGGGGGTTTTGTGGGGGGATTTGGAGTTGGGCTGAGGGTTTCCTGAGGGGATTTAGGGATTTTGTGAGGGGATTTGGGGTTGGTTTGGGGGCAGTTTCGGGTTTTTCTGAGGGGATTTGGGGTTTATTTGGGGTTTGGGGGCAATTTTGGGGTTTTGGAGGGGAAACTGGGGTTTATTTGGGGGTTTTTGGGGGGTTATTTGGGGGTTTTGTGGGGGGATTTGGAGTTGGGCTGAGGGTTTTCTGAGGGGATTTGGGGTTTGTTTTGGGGCAGTTTGGGGGGATTTGGGGTTTTTCTGAAGGGATTTGGGGTTTATTTTGGGGTCTGGGGGCAATTTTGGGGTTTTGGAGGGGAAACTGGGGTTTATTTGGGGGTTTTGGGGGGTTATTTGGGGGATTTGGGGGGGGATTTGGGGTTGGGTTGAGGGTTGTCTGAGGGGATTTGGGGGTTTTGTGAGGAGATCTGGGGTTTGTTTTGGGGTAGTTTGGGGGGATTTGGGGTCTTTCTGAGGGGATTTGGGGTTTATTTGGGGTTTGGGGGCAGTTTTGGGGGGGAGATTGGGGGTTTTTGGGGGGTTTTGGAGGGTTATTTGGGGGATTTGTGGGGGGATTTGGAGTTGGGTTGAGGGTTTCCTGAGGGGATTTAGGGATTTTGTGAGGGGATTTGGGGTTGGTTTGGGGGCAGTTTCGGGTTTTTCTGAGGGGATTTGGGGTTTATTTGGGGTTTGGGGGCAATTTTGGGGTTTTGGAGGGGAAACTGGGGTTTATTTGGGGGTTTTTGGGGGGTTATTTGGGGGTTTTGTGGGGGGATTTGGAGTTGGGCTGAGGGTTTTCTGAGGGGATTTGGGGTTTGTTTGGGGGCAGTTTGGGGGGATTTGGGGTTTTTCTGAGGGGATTTGGGGTTTATTTGGGATCTGGGGGCAATTTTGGGGTTTTGGAGGGGAAATTGGGGGTTATTTGGGGGTTTTGGGGGTTATTTGGGGGATTTGGGGGGGGGATTTGGGGCTGGTTTGAGGGTTTTCTGAGGGGATTTGGGGTTTGTTTTGGGGCAGTTTGGGGGGATTTGGGGTTTTTCTGAGGGGATTTGGGGTTTATTTGGGATCTGGGGGCAATTTTGGGGTTTTGGAGGGGAAATTGGGGGTTATTTGGGGGGTTTTGGGGGTTATTTGGGGGATTTGGGGGGGGGATTTGGGGCTGGTTTGAGGGTTTTCTGAGGGGATTTGGGGTTTGTTTTGGGGCAGTTTGGGGGGATTTGGGGTTTTTCTGAGGGGATTTGGGGTTTATTTGGGGTTTGGGGGCAATTTTGGGGTTTTGGGGGGAAATTAGGGGTTATTTGGGGGTTTTTGGGGGGTTTTTTGGGGGTTTTGTGGGGGGATTTGGAGTTGGACTGAGGGTTTTCTGAGGGGATTTGGGGTTTGTTTGGTGGCAGTTTGGGGGTATTTGGGGTTTTTCTGAAGGGATTTGGGGTTTATTTGGGGTTTGGGGGCAATTTGGGGGTTTTGGGGGGGAGACTGGGGGTTATTTGGGGGGTTTTGGGGGTTATTTGGGGGATTTGGGGGGGGATTTGGGGTTGGTTTGAGGGTTTTCTGAGGGGATTCAGGGTTGGTTTGGGGGGATTTTCGGGGGGGAAATTGGGGGTTATTTGGTATTTTTGTGAGGGGATTTGGGGTTTATTTCGTGTTTGGGGGCAATTTGGGGGTTTTGGGGGGACTGGGGGGTGGCAGATTATTTTGGGGTTGGGGGTCATTTTAGGATTGAGGGCTATTTTGGGGTTTGGGGGTCATTTTGGGGTTGGGGGTCATTTGAAGGTTGGGGGTCATTTTGGTGTTGGGGGTTATTTGGGGGTTGGGGGGTCACTTTGGGGTTGGGGGTCATTTTGGGGTTGGGGTTTTATTTTGGGGTTGGGGGCTTATTTTGGGGTTGGTGGTCATTTTCGGGGTTGGGGTCATT
Source organism: Columba livia (assembly GCF_036013475.1). Taxonomy (NCBI): domain Eukaryota; kingdom Metazoa; phylum Chordata; class Aves; order Columbiformes; family Columbidae; genus Columba; species Columba livia. The sequence goes on along the minus strand of NC_088603.1, from coordinate 162,358,726 downwards.
TGGGGGTTGGGGTCATTTGGGGGTTTGGGGTAACTTTGGGCTTGGGGGATTATTTTGGGGTTGGGGGATCATTTTGGGGTTGGGGGTCATTCGAAGGTTGGGGCGCATTTGGGGGTTGGGGGTTATTTTGGGCTTGGGGGATATTTTGGGGTTGGGGGGTCATTTGGGGGTTGGGGTTTTATTTTGGGGTTGGGGGTCATTTTGGGGTTGGGGTTCATTTTGGGGTTGGGGTTTTATTTTGGGGTTGGGGGTCATTTTGGGGTTGGGGGGTCATTTTAGGGTTTGGGTTATTTTGGAGTTGGGGGGTCATTTTGGGGTTGGGGGGTCATTTGGGGGTTGGGGGTCACTTTGGGGTTGGGGGATCATTTTGGGGTTGGGGGATCATTTTGGGGCTGGGGTTTTATTTTGGGGTTAGGGGATTATTTTGGAGTTGGGGGTCATTTTGGGGTTGGGGTTCATTTTGGGGTTGGGGTTTTATTTTGGGGTTGGGGGTCATTTTGGGGTTGGGGGGTCACTTTGGGGTTGGGGGGTCATTTTAGGGTTTGGGTTATTTTGGAGTTGGGGGGTCATTTGGGGATTGGGGGTCACTTTGGGGTTGGGGGATCATTTTGGGGTTGGGGTTATTTTGGGGTTGGGGGATCATTTTGGGGCTGGGGTTTTATTTTGGGGTTAGGGGATTATTTTGGAGTTGGGGGTCATTTTGGGGTCGGGGGGTCACTTTGGGGTTGGGGGGTCATTTTGGGGTTGGGGTTATTTTGGGGTTGGGGGATCATTTTGGGGTTGGGGGGTCATTTTGGGGTTGGGGTTATTTTGGGCTTGGGGGATCATTTTGGGGCTGGGGTTTTATTTTGGGGTTAGGGGATTATTTTGGAGTTGGGGGTCATTTTGGGGTTGGGGGTTATTTGGGAGTTATTTGGGGGTTGGGGGTCATTTTGGGCTTGGGGGTCATTTTGGGGGGTCCGTAACTGGGGTTTTGGGCTGACATGTGTGTTTTGGGGTGGGACTTGGTGGTCCCCGGTGTTTTTGGGGGTCCCCACCAGTGTTTTTGGGGGTCCCCATCCCGCCGCTCACCCCCGAATATCCGTAGATGTCCTCGAAGTAGCGGAAGCGCGCGACGCGCCCGCGCGGCCCCCCCGGCTCCTCGCTCCCCGCCGCCTCCGGCTTCTTTTTGGACGGTTTGGGCTTTTTCTCCCGAAAGTTGATGTTGTGGGGGACCTGTTGGGGTGGGGGGGGTTTAGGGGTGTCCTGGGCAGGGGGGGGGTGGTTTTGGGGGTGGTTTTGGGGTTCCCCCCCCCCTCCAAATTCACCTTTTTGAAGCGCACTTTGAGGTTGTTCTGGCCCAGCTGTGAGTCGTGCCCAAAGGCCTCGTAGATCAGCAGCTCCTGCTCCACGTGAACCTGCCCAAAACGGGGGACACAGGGGGACACGGGGGTCACGGCGGGGGGGTCACAGCAGAGGGGTCACCCCGGCACCCCCTGTACTGTCCAGTATCCCCCAGTTTGCCCAGTATCCCGCTGGCGTCCCTGGCAGATCCTGCCCGCACTCCCGGCATCACCAGCATCTCCCTGGTGTCCCCAGTATACCCCAGTATACCCCAATTTCCCCAACATCTCACAGCACCCCCCACATCCCCCCACTATCTCCCCACTGTACCCCCAGCACCCCCCAGTACATTCCAGTTTCCCCAGCATCTCCCAGTATCCCCCAGTTTCCCCAGCACCTCCTAGTCCCCACCACCCCCCACTATCCCCCTACATCTCCCAGTACCCCCAGCATCTCCCCACTGTACCCCCAGCACTCCCCAGTACCCCTCATATCTCCCAGTATCTCCCAGCACCCCCCAGTATCTCCCAGCACCCCCCAGCATTCCTCAGCATCTCCCAGTACCCCCACCATCCCCCCAGATCTCCCCACTGTACCCCCAGCATCCACCAGCAACTCCCAGTATCCCCAGTACCCCCCAGTATCAGCAGCATCCCACAGCATTCCCAGTATCCCACAGTAATCCACATCCCCCAGTACCCCCCAGTGCTCCCAGTATCCCCCAGCATCTCCCACTACCCCCACAGTATCCCCAGTATCTCCAGCATCCCCCAGTATTTCCAGCATCTCCCAGTATCCCCCAGTTTCTCCAGCACTCCCCAGCATCCCCAGTCCCATTCACCAGCAGGTACAGGTGGCTCCGGCGGTGCCCCAGTGCCACCAGTATCCCCAGTCCCACTCACCAGCAGATAGGGGCGGCTCTGGTGGTGCCCCAGTCCCACCAGTATCCCCAGTACCACTCACCAGCAGGTAGGGGCGGCTCTGGCGGTGCCCCAGTCCCACCAGTATCCCCAGTCCCACTCACCAGCAGATAGGGGCGGCTCTGGTGGTGCCCCAGTCCCCAGAGTCACCCCAGTGCCACTCCCCAGCAGGTACAGGCAGCTCTGGTGGTGCCCCAGTCCCACCAGTCCCCCCAGTACCACTCACCAGCAGGTACAGGCAGCTCTGGTGGTGCCCCAGTCCCACCAGTCCCCCCAGTACCACTCACCAGCAGGTACAGGCAGCTCTGGTGGTGCCCCAGTCCCACCAGTATCCCCAGTACCACTCACCAGCAGGTAGGGGCAGCTCTGGCGGTGCCCCAGTGCCACCAGTCCCCCCAGTATCCCCAGTCCCACTCACCAGCAGGTACAGGCAGCTCTGGCGGTGCCCCAGTACCCCCAGTGCCACCAGTCCCCCCAGTACCACTCACAAGCGGGTACAGGTGGCTCTGGTGGTGCCCCAGTGCCACCAGTCCCCCCAGTACCACTCACCAGCAGGTACAGGCGGCTCTGGCGGTGCCCCAGTCCCACCAGTATCCCCAGTCCCACTCACCAGCAGGTACAGGCAGCTCTGGCGGTACCCCAGTGCCACCAGTTCCCCCAGTACCACTCACCAGCAGGTACAGGTGGTTCTGGCGGTGTCCCAGTGCCACCAGTCCCCCCAGTCCCACTCACCAGCAGGTACAGGTGGCTCCGGCGGTGCCCCAGTCCCCCCAGTATCCCCAGTCCCACTCACCAGCAGGTACAGGCGGCTCTGGCGGTGCCCCAGTCCCCCCAGTATCCCCAGTCCCACTCACCAGCAGGTACAGGCGGCTCTGGCGGTGCCCCAGTCCCCCCAGTATCCCCAGTCCCACTCACCAGCAGGTACAGGCGGCTCTGGCGGTGCCCCAGTCCCCCCAGTATCCCCAGTCCCACTCACCAGCAGGTACAGGCGGCTCTGGCGGTGCCCCAGTCCCCCCAGTATCCCCAGTCCCACTCACCAGCAGGTACAGGCAGCTCCGGCGGTGCCCCAGTGCCACCAGTATCCCCAGTCCCACTCACCAGCAGGTAGGGGCGGCTCTGGCGGTGCCCCAGTGCCACCAGCAGCACCTCCTTGACCAGCGGCAGGTCCCCCTGGCGTGTCCCCTCCTTGCCGTCCCCTGTCCCCTGTGTCCCCTGCGTCCCCACGGCCGCCTGCCCGAAGGACGAGTCCACCAGCACCCGCTGCCCCACCGGGAAGTTCTTCACCAGGAACACCAGGCGCCACTCCGGCAGCTGGTACAGCTGGGGACGGGGACACAGGGACAGGGGACACGGGGGGACAGAGGGATGGGCAGAGACACGGGGACACAGGGACAGGGGACACGGGGGGACAGAGGGGCAGAGACATGGGGACGGGGACATGGGGGGACAGGGACAGAGGGATGGGCAGGGACACGGGGACATGGGGACGGGGACATGGGGGGACAGGGACACAGGGACATGGGGATGGGGACATGGGCGGACAGGGACAGAGGGATGGGCAGGGACACGGGGACATGGGGATGGGGACATGGGGATACAGGGCGGGACATGGATACGGAGGGGACAGGGACACGGGGATAGGGACAATCAGGGGAGCAGGGACACAGGGACAGGGACGGGCAGGGGACAGGGGAACAGGCAGGGGGACCAGGGAACAGGGACACAGTGATGGAGACAGGGATAGGCAGGGGGACAGGGACACAGGGGGACAGGGACAGGCAGGGATAGGGACAGGGACAAATGGGGACAGGGACAAAGAGGGACAGGCAGGGATAGGGACAGGGACAAATGGGGACAGGGACAAAGGGGAACAGGGACAGGCAGGGGGACAGGGACACAGAGGGACAGGGACAAAGGGGGACAGGGACAGGCAGGGAGACAGGGACACAGAGGGACAGGGACAAACAGGGATGGGGATCGGGACAGGCAGGGGGACATGGACACAGGGGGACAGGGACAAACAGGGATGGGGACAGGGATAAAGGGGGACAGGGACAGGCAGGGGGACAGGGACAGGCAGGGATGGGGACAGGGACAAAGTGGGACAGGCAGGGGGACAGGGGGACAAGCAGAAGCCACCGTCACACGCTGCACCGCAGCAGTGGCAGGTCCCCTGGAGTCCCCCTCGTCCCCGTCCCCGTCCCCGGGTCTCACCTCCATGGCGCCGTTCTCCCGCACCAGCACACACCAGTGCGTGGGCTCGGGCCGCTGCTGGGGGGGCTGCCGCTCGGCGGGGGGGTTGGCGCCGCGCCGCGGCTCCTCCCGGGCCGGGCTGAACAGCGTCCCCGAGTCCCCGTACAGCATCTCCTCCTCGTCATCCACCGTGTCACTGCGGGGACAGCGTCACCTCGGGTGCTGGGGACACCGCTGTCCCCGACCCCCCACACTGAGGGGACAGCGTCACCTCGGGTGCTGGGGACACCGCTGTCCCTGACCCCCTACACTGAGGGGACAGAGTCACCTCGGGTGCTGGGGACACCGCTGTCCCCGACCCCCCACGCACTGCGGGGACAGCGTCACCTCGGGTGCTGGGGACACCGCTGTCCCCGACCCCCCACACACTGCGGGGACAGCGTCACCTCGGGTGCTGGGGACACCGCTGTCCCCGACCCCCCACGCACTGCGGGGACAGCGTCACCTCGGGTGCTGGGGACACCGCTGTCCCCGACCCCCCACGCACTGCGGGGACAGCGTCACCTCGGGTGCTGGGGACACCGCTGTTCCCGACCCCCCACACTGAGGGGACAGCGTCACCTCGTGTGCCGGGGGATGGCGCTGTCCCCAACCCCACACACACTGCGGGGACACTGTCACCTCGTATGCTGAGGGACACCGATGCCCCTGACCCCCCACACACTGCGGGGACACCGTCACCTCGGGTGCTGGGGACAGTGCTGTCCCCAAACCCCCACACTGCGGGGACACTGTCACCCCGGGTGCTGGGGACGGCACTGTCCCCAAACCCCCACACTGCAGGGACACTGTCACCTCGTGTGCTGGGGACACCGCTGTCCCCGACCCCCCACACTGAGGGGACACTGTCACCTCCTGTGCTGGGGACACCACTGTCCCCAACCCCACACATTGAGTGGACACTGTCACCTCGTGTGCTGGGGACGGTGCTGTCCCTGACCCCCCACACACTGTGGGGACACTGTCACCTCGGGTGCCAGGGACAATGCTGTCCCCAACCGCACACACTGTGGGGACACTGTCACCTCGTGTGCCTGGGACACTGCTGTCCCCAACCCCACACACTGTGGGGACACTGTCACCTTGTGTGCTGGGGACGGCACTGTCCCCAAACCGCCTCCACACACACTGCGGGGACACTGTCACCTTGGGTGCCAGGGACACTGCTGTCCCCAACCCCCACAAACTGCGGGGACACTGTCACCTCGTGTGCTGGGGACACCACTGTCCCCAAACCCCCACACTATGGGGACACTGTCACCTCGTGTGCTGGGGGGATGGCGCTGTCCTCGACCCCCCACACACTGTGGGGACACGGTCACCTCGTGTGCTGAGGGACACCGATGTCCCTGTCCCCTGACACGCTATGGGGACACTGTCACGTCCCTGCGCTGTCCCCAACCCCCCATCACCTGATGTCCTGGATGAGGGTCTCGGCCTCGGCGGGGGCGCGGGGGGGGACGTCGTCGCGGGGCCCGGGGACGCGGCTCTCGGTGGTGAACATCCCACTGACGTCGCGGTACAGGCACAGCGCGATCACCTTGGGTTGCTGGGGACAGGGGACACTGAGCTGGGGACAGGGGACACTGAGCTGGGGACATGGGGACACCGAGCTGGGGACATGGGGACAATGAGCCGGGGACATGGGACACTGAGCCAGGGACAGGGGACACTGAGCTGGGGACATGGGGACACCGAGCTGGGGACATGGGGACACTGAGCCGGGGACATGGGGACACCGAGGCGGGGACAGGGGACACTGAGCTGGGGACATGGGGACACTGAGCCGGGGGACAGGGGACACTGAGCCAGGGGACATGGGGACACTGAGGTGGGGACATGGGACACTGAGCTGGGGACATGGGGACACTGAGCCGGGGACAGGGGACACTGAGGCGGGGACAGGGGACACTGAGCTGGGGACATGGGGACACTGAGCTGAGGACATGGGGACACTGAGGCGGGGACATGGGGACACTGAGCCAGGGACATGGGGACACTGAGCCGGGGACATGGGACACTGAGGTGGGGACAGGGGACACTGAGCCAGGGCACAGGGGACACTGAGCTGGGGACATGGGGACACTGAGCTGGGGACAGGGGATACTGAGCCAGGGGACAGGGGACACTGAGCTGGGGACATGGGGACACTGAGCTGGGGACAGGAGACACTGAGCTGGGGACATGGGGACACCGAGGCGGGGACAGGGGACACTGAGCTGGGGACATGGGGACACTGAGCCGGGGGACAGGGGACACTGAGCCAGGGGACATGGGGACACTGAGGTGGGGACATGGGACACTGAGGTGGGGACATGGGGACACCGAGGCGGGGACAGGGGACACTGAGCTGGGGACATGGGGACACTGAGCCAGGAACATGGGGACACTGAGGTGGGGACAGGGGACACTGAGCTGGGGACATGGGGACACTGAGCCAGGGACATGGGGACACTGAGCCAGGGACATGGGGACACTGAGGCGGGGACATGGGGACACTGAGCCGGAGACATGGGGACACTGAGGCGGGGACATGGGGACACTGAGGCGGGGACATGGGGACACTGAGCTGGGGACATGGGGACACCGAGGCTCGGACAGGGGACACTGAGCTGGGGACATGGGGACACTGAGCTGGGGACATGGGGACACTGAGGTGGGGACAAGGGACACTGAGCTGGGGACATGGGGACACTGAGCTGGGGGACAGGGGACACTGAGCCAAGGGACACGGGGACACTGAGCCAGGGAGAGGGGACACTGAGCCAGGAACAGGGGACACTGAGCTGGGAACATGGGGACACTGAGCCAGGAACATGGGGACACTGAGGTGGGGACAGGGGACACTGAGCCAGGGACATGGGGACACTGAGCTGGGGACAGGAGACACTGAGCTGGGGACATGGGGACACCGAGCTGGGGACATGGGGACACTGAGCCGGGGACATGGGACACTGAGGTGGGGACAGGGGACACTGAGCCAGGGACATGGGGACACTGAGCCAGGGGACAGGGGACACTGAGCTGGGGACATGGGGACACTGAACCGGGGACATGGGGACACTGAGCTGGGGACATGGGGACACCGAGGCGGGGACAGGGGACACTGAGCTGGGGACATGGGGACACTGAGGCGGGGACAGGGGACACTGAGCTGGGGACATGGGGACACTGAGGCGGGGACAGGGGACACTGAGCTGGGGACATGGGGACACTGAGCTGAGGACATGGGGACACTGAGCCGGGGACGTGGGGACACTGAGGCGGGGACATGGGGACACTGAGGCGGGGACAGGGGATACTGAGCCGGGGACATGGGGACACTGAGGCGGGGACATGGGGACACTGAGCTGGGGACATGGGGACACCGAGGCGGGGACAGGGGACACTGAGCTGGGGACATGGGGACACTGAGGTGGGCACATGGGGATACTGAGCTGGGGACAGGGGACAATGAGCTGGGGACATGGGGACACTGAGGTGGGGACATGGGGACACTGAGCTGGGGACATGGGGACACTGAGGCGGGGACAGGGGACACTGAGCTGGGGACATGGGGACACTGAGCTGGGGACAGGGGACACTGAGCTGGGGACATGGGGACACTGAGGTTGCGACAGGGGACACTGAGCTGAGGACATGGGGACACTGAGCTGGGGGACACTGAGCTGGGGACATGGGGACACTGAGCTGGGGGACACTGAGCTGGGGGAGACACTGAGCCAGGGAGTTTGGTGACGCTCCCGGGGTGCAGGGCGGTTTTGGGGTTCAGTGACACAGGGTGCAGGAGTTTTGGGGGTGCAGGGTTTTGGGGTGCAGTGACACTCCCACGGTGCAGGGGTTTTGGGGGTGCAGGGTTTTGGGGTTCAGTGACACTGGGTGCAGGGTTTTTAGGGGTGCAGGGTTTTGGGGTTCAGGGTTTGGGGTGCAGTGGCACTCATGGGATGCAGGGCGGTTTAGGGATGAAGGGGCGGTTTGGGGTGCAGGGTTTTGGGGTTCGGTGGACTCACGGGGTGCAGGGACAGTTTGGGGTGCAGGGTTTGGGGGTCGGTGGCACTCATGGGATGCAGCAGCGGTTTGGGGGTGTAGTGTTTTGGGGTGCAAGGTTTGGGGTCTGGGGGCACTCATGGGGTGCAGGGCGGTTTGGGGTGCAGGGTTTTGCGGTTCAGTGGCACAGGGCGCAGCGGTGTTTTGGGGCGCTGGGTTTGGGGGTGCAAGGGTTTGGGGTGCAGAGTTTGGGGTTCGCTGCCACTCACAGGGTGCAGCAGCAGTTTGGGGGTGCAGGGGTGGTTTGGGGGTGCAGGTTTGGGGTTGCTGCCACTCACAGGTGCAGGTTTTGGGGTGCAGGTTTTGGGGTCACTGCCACTCATGGGGTGCAGCGGCGGCTTGGGGTGGAGTGTTTGGGGGTGCAGTGTTTGGGGTGCAGTGTTTTGGGGGTCACTGCCACTCACAGGGTGCAGCAGTGGTTTGGGGGTGCAGGGGTGGTTTGGAGTGCAGTGTTTGGGGTGCGGTTTGGGGGTGCAGGTTTTGGGGTCCCGGCACTCACGGGGTGCAGCAGGGGTTGGGGGTGCAGGTTTAGGGGTCCAGTGTTTGGGGTGCAGGTTTTGGGGTACAGGTTTGGGGTGCAGGTTGGGGGTGCAGTGTTTGAGGTGCAGGTTTTGGGGTGCATTATTTGGGGTGCAGGTGTTGGGGGTGCAGTGTTTGGGGGTCCCCGCCACTCACGAGGTGCAGTGGGGGTTGGGGGTGCAGGTTTGGTGGTGCAGGTTTTGGGGTGCAGGTTTGGGGGTGCAGGTTTGGGGGTGCAGTGTTTAGGGGTGCAGTGTTTGGGGTGCAGGTCTGGGGTGCTGTTTGGGGTGCAGAGTTTGGGGTGCAGAGTTTGGGGGTGCAGGTTTTGGGGTCCCCGCCACTCATGGGGTGCAGTGGGGGTTGGGGGTACAGGTTTGGGGTGCAGGTTTGCGGGTGCAGGTTTGGGGGTGCAGGTTTGGGGTGCAGGTTTGGGGGTGCAGTGTTTCGGATGCAGGTTTGGGGTGCAGTGTTTGGGGTGCAGAGTTCAGGGTGCAGGTTTTGGGGTGCAGTGTTTGGGGGTGCAGGTTTGGGGGTCCCCCCACTCACGGGGTGCAGTGGGGGTTGGGGGTGCAGGTTTAGTGGTGCAGGTTTTGGGGTGCAGGTTTGGGGGTGAAGGTTTGGGGTGCAGGTTTGGGGGTGCAGGTTTGGGGGTCCCGCCACTCACGGGGTGCAGTGAGGGTTGGGGGTGCAGGTTTGGGGGTGCAGTTTGGGGTCCCCCCACTCACGGGGTGCAGCGGGGGTTGGGGTGCAGGTTTGGTGGTGCAGGTTTGGGGGTGCAGGTTTTGGGGTCCCCCCACTCACGGGGTGCAGCGGGGGCTGGGGTGCAGGTTTGCTGGTGCGGGTTTTGGGGTGCAGGTCTGGTGGTGCAGGTTTTGGGGTGCAGGTTTGGGGTGCAGGTTTTGGGGTGCAGGTTTGGGGTGCAGGTTTGGGGGTGCAGGTTTGGGGGTGCAGGTATTGGGTCCCCCCACTCACGGGGTGCAGCGGGGGTTGGGGTGCAGGTTTGGTGGTGCAGGTTTGGGGGTGCAGGTTTTGGGGGTCCCCCCACTCACGGAGTGCAGTGGGGGTTCTGGGTGCAGGTTTGGTGGTGCAGGTTTTGGGGTGCAGGTTTGGGGGTGCAGGTTTGGGGTGCAGGTTTGGGGTGCAGGTTTTGGGGTGCAGGTTTGGGGGTGCAGGCTTTGGGGTGCAGGTTTGGGGGTGCAGGTTTGGGGGTCCCCCACTCACGGGGTGCAGCGGGGGTTGGGGTGCAGGTTTTGGGGTGCAGGTTTTGGGGTGCAGGTTTGGGGGTCCCCCACTCATGGGGTGCAGTGGGGACTGGGGTGCAGGTTTTGGGGTGCAGGTTTTGGGGTGCAGAGTTTGGGGTGCAGGTTTGGGGTGCAGGTTTGGGGGTGCAGTTTGGGGTCCCCCCACTCATGGGGTGCAGTGGGGGTTGGGGGTGCAGGTTTGGGGGTGCAGTTTGGGGTCCCCCCACTCACAGGGTGCAGCGGGGGTTGGGGTGCAGGTTTGGTGGTGTGGGTTTTGGGGTGCAGGTTTGGGGGTGCAGGTTTGGGGGTCCCCCCACTCACAGGGTGCAGCGGGGGCTGGGGTGCAGGTTTGGTGGTGCAGGTTTTGGGGTGCAGGCTTTGGGGTGCAGATTTTGGGGTGCAGGTTTGGGGTGCAGGTTTTGGGGTGCAGGTTTGGGGGTGCAGGTTTTGGGGTCCCCCCACTCACGGGGTGCAGCGGGGTTTGGGGTGCAGGTTTGGTGGTGCAGGTTTTGGGGTGCAGGTTTGGGGTGCAGGTTTGGGGGTGCAGGTTTTGGGGTCCCCCCACTCACGGGGTGCAGCGGGGGCTGGGGTGCAGGTTTGGTGGTGCAGGTTTTGGGGTGCAGGTTTGGGGTGCAGGTTTTGGGGTGCAGGTTTGGGGTGCAGGCTTTGGGGTGCAGGTTTTGGGGTGCAGGTTTGGGGGTGCAGGTTTTGGGGTCCCCCCACTCACGGGGTGCAGCGGGGGCTGGGGTGCAGGTTTGGTGGTGCGGGTTTTGGGGTGTAGGTTTTGGGGTGCAGGCTTTGGGGTGCAGGTTTTGGGGTGCAGGTTTGGGGGTGCAGGTTTTGGGGTCCCCCCACTCACGGGGTGCAGCGGGGGTTGGGGTGCAGGTTTGGTGGTGCAGGTTTTGGGGTGCAGGTTTGGGGTGCAGGTTTGGGGGTGCAGGTTTGGGGGTCCCCCCACTCACGGGGTGCAGCGGGGGTTCCGGGTGCAGGTTTGGTGGTGCAGGTTTTGGGGTGCAGTTTTGGGGGTGCAGGTTTGGGGGTGCAGGTTTGGGGTGCAGGCTTTGGGGTGCAGGTTTGGGGGTGCAGGTTTTGGGGTCCCCCCACTCACGGGGTGCAGCGGGGGTCTCTGCAGCGCCAGGCGGTGGGTGCGCCCCCCGTAGGTGTCGCTCTTGAGCACGAACATGGTGACGTGTCCCTCGGCGCTCAGGATGACGCCGAACGGGTCGGCCAGCGCGCAGTGAACGATGGGGGACCCCAGGTCCACCGGGACGAAGTGCAGCTGCGTCACTGCAAGGACAGCGATGGCACCCCCAGGTCACCCCAAAACTGCCACCGGGTCCCCTGGGTCACCCCCCCAAATGTCACCCCCCTCGCAGCTGCATCACTGTGGGGACAGCAATGGCACCCCAGGTCACCCCAAAACTGCCACCGGGTCCCCTGGGTCACCCCCCCAGATGTCACCCCCCTCGCAGCTGTGTCACTGCGGGGACAGCGATGTCACCCCAAAACTGCCACCGGGTCCCCTGGGTCACCCCCCTCGCAGCTGCGTCACTCCGGGGACAGCGATGTCACCCCAAAACTGCCACCACGTCCCCTGGGTCACCCCCCTCGCAGCTGCGTCACTGCGGGGACAGCGATGGCGCCCCCAGGTCACCCCAAAACTGCCACCGGGTCCCCTGGGTCACCCCCCCAGATGTCACCCCCCTTGCAGCTGCGTCACTGCGGGGACAGCGATGGCACCCCCAGGTCACCCCAAAACTGCCACCATGTCCCCTGGGTCACCCCCCCAGTTGTCACCCCCCTCGCAGCTGCGTCACTGCGGGGACAGCGATGGCACCCCCAGGTCACCCCAAAACTGCCACCGGGTCCCTGGGTCACCCCCCTCGCAGCTGTGTCACTGCGGGGACAGTAATGTCACCCCAAAACTGCCACCAGGTCCCCTGGGTCACCCCCCTCGCAGCTGCGTCACTGCGGGGACAGCAATGGCACCCCCAGGTCACCCCAAAACTGCCACCGGGTCCCCTGGGCACCCCCCCAAAATGTCACCCCCCTCGCAGCTGCGTCACTGTGGGGACAGCGATGTCACCCCAAAACTGCCACCGTGTCCCCTGCAGCACCCCCAGAGCGTCACCCCCCTGGCAGCTGCGTCACTGCAGGGACAGTGATATCACCCCAAAACTGCCACCAGGTCCCCTGGGTCACCCCCCCAAATGTCACCCCCCTCGCAACTGTGGCACTGCAGGGACAGCGATGGCACCCCCAGGTCACCCCAAAACTGCCACCGGGTCCACTGGGTCACCCCCCAAATGTCACCCCCCTCACAGCTGCGTCACTGCGGGGACAACCGGGTCACCCCAAAACTGCCACCGTGTCCCCTGGGGCACCCCCCGAGTGTCACCCCCCTCACAGCTGCGTCACTGCGGGGACAGCGATGGCACCCCCAGGTCACCCCAAAACTGCCACCGGGTCCCCTGGGCACCCCTCCAAAATGTCACCCCCCTCGCAGCTGCGTCACTGTGGGGACAACCGGGTCACCCCAAAACTGCCACCACGTCCCCTGCGGCACCCCCAGAGTGTCACCCCCCTCGCAGCTGCGTCACTGCGGGGACAGCGATGGCACCCCCAGGTCACCCCAAAACTGCCACCGGGTCCCTGGGTCACCCCCCTCACAGATGCGTCACTGCGGGGACAACCGGGTCACCCCAAAACTGCCACCGTGTCCCCTGGGGCACCCCCCGAGATGTCACCCCCCTCGCAGCTGCGTCACTGCAGGGACAGCGATGGCACCCCCAGGTCACCCCAAAACTGCCACCGGATCCCCTGGGTCACCCCCCCAGATGTCACCCCCCTCGCAGCTGCGTCACTGTGGGGACAGCAATGTCACCCCAAAACTGCCACCAGGTCCCCTGGGTCACCCCCCTCACAGCTGCGTCACTGCGGGGACAGCAATGGCACCCCCAGGTCACCCCAAAACTGCCACCGTGTCCCCTGGGCACCCCCTGACTGTCACCCCCCTGGCAGCTGTGTCACTGCGGGGACAGCCACGTCACCCTAAAACTGCCACCACGTCCCCTGCGGCATCCCCGGAGTGTCACCCCCCTCGCAGCTGCGTCATTGTGGGGACAGCGATGTCACCCCAAAACTGCCACCGGGTCCCCTGGGTCACCCCCCTCGCAGCTGCGTCACTGCGGGGACAGCGATGGCACCCCAAAACTGCCACCGTGTCCCCTGGGGCACCCCCCGAGTGTCACCCCCCTCACAGCTGCGTCATTGTGGGGACAGCGATGTCACCCCACAACTGCCACCGTGTTCCCTGGGGCACCCCCCGAGTGTCACCCCCCTCACAGCTGCGTCACTGCGGGGACAGCCGAGTCACCCCAAAACTGCCACCGTGTCCCCTGGGTCACCCCTCTTGCAGCTGCGTCACTGCAGGGACAGCCACATGTCACCCTAAAACAGCTGCCGTGTCCCCTGGGTCACCCCCCCCAAATGTCACCACCCTCAAAGCTGCATCACTGCAGAGACACCCACACATCACCCCAAAACCCCTGGGTGTCCCCAGTGTCACTGCAAAGCACCCCGCTGTGTCCCCTGTGTCACCCCAAGGTGACCCACCTTGCAGCTTGGTCACTGCAGGAACAGCACTGGGTTGGGGACACCCCACAGCCACCTGGGGTGTCCTGTGTGTCACCCCAAAGCCCCCAGCTGTGCCCTGTGTCACCCCAAAGCAACCTTGGGTGTCACCCCAAGTGTCCTCTGTGTCACCCCAAAGCACCTGGTTGTCCCGTGTGCCACTCCAAAGCACCCTAGGTGTCCCATGTGTCACCCAAAGCCCCCCAGGTGTCCCCTGTGTCACCCCAAAGCAACCTTGGGTGTCACCCCAAAGTCCCCAGGCTGTCCCTTGTGTCACCCCAAAGCAACCTTTGGGTGTCACCCCAAAGTCCCCAGGCTGTCCCCTGTGTCACCCCAAAGCAACCTTGGGTGTCACCCCAAAGCCCCCCAGATGTCCCCCATGTCACCCCAAAGCCCCCGGGTGTCCCTTGTGTCACTCCAAAGCAACCTTGGGTGTCACCTCAAAGCCCCCCAGGTGTCCCATTTCACCCCAAAGCACCCTGGGTGTCCCATGTGTCACTCCAAAGCACCCCTGGGTGTCCCCCCAAAGCCCGAGGCTGTCCCCTGTGTCACCCCAAAGCAACCTTGGGTGTCACCCTAAAGCCCCCCAGGTGTCCCCTGTGTCCCCCCAAAGTCCCAGGGTGTCCCCTGTGTCACCCAAAGCCCCCTAGGGTGTCCCATGTGTCACCCCAAAGCACCCCAGGCTGTCCTGTGTCACCCCAAAGCCCGCCTGGCTGTCCCCTGTGTCCTCCCAAAGGCCCCTAGGGTGTCCCCTGTGTCACCCCCAAGCACCCTTTGATGTCACCCCAAAGCATCCCGGGGTGTCCCCCCAAAGCCCCGGGGTGTCCCCGCACTGTCGCCTGTGCTGCCCCAAAGCACCCTTGGGTGTCATCCTAAAGCCCCCAGCTGTCCCCTTTGTCCCCCCAAAGCACCCCTGGGTATCCCCCCAAAGCCCCAGGGTGTCCCTGCGCTGTCCCCTGTGTCCCCCAAAGCACCCCGTGGTGTCACCCCAAAGCCCCCCAGGTGTCCACTGTGTCCCCCCAAAGCACACTTGGGTGTCACCCCAAAGTCCATTGGGTGTCCTCTGTGTCCTCCCAAAGCCCCCTAGGGTGTCACCCCAAAGTCCCTTGGGTGTCCCCTGTGTCCCCCAAAGCACCCCGTGGTGTCACCCCAAAGCCCCCCAGGTGTCCACTGTGTCCCCCCAAAGCACACTTGGGTGTCACCCCAAAGTTCCTTGGGTGTCCTCTGTGTCCTCCCAAAGCCCCCTAGGGTGTCCCCTGTGTCACCCCAAAGCACCCTTGGGTGTCACCCCAAAGCCCCCTAGGGTGTCACCCCAAAGCCCCCTAGGTGTCCCGTGTCCCCCCAAAGCACCCTTGGATGTCACCCCAAAGTCCCTTGGGTGTCCTCTGTGTCCTCCCAAAGCCCCCTAGGGTGTCACCCCAAAGTCCCTTGGGTGTCCCTTGTGTCCTCCCAAAGCCCCCTAGGCCCTAGGGTGTCCCCTGTGTCCCCCCAAAGCACCCTGGGTGTCACCCCAAAGCCCCCTAGGTGTCCCGTGTCCCCCCAAAGCACCCTTGGGTGTCCCCCCAAAGTCTCTTGGGTGTCCCTTGTGTCCTCCCAAAGCCCCCTAGGGTGTCACCCCAAAGTCCCTTGGGTGTCCTCTGTGTCCCCCAAAGCACCCCGTGGTGTCACCCCAAAGCCCCCCAGGTGTCCACTGTGTCCCCCCAAAGCACACTTGGGTGTCACCCCAAAGTCCCTTGGGTGTCACCCCAAAGCCCCCTAGGTGTCCCGTGTCCCCCCAAAGCACCCTTGGAGGTCACCCCAAAGTCCCTTGGGTGTCCTCTGTGTCCTCCCAAAGCCCCCTAGGGTGTCACCCCAAAGTCCCTTGGGTGTCCTCTGTGTCCTCCCAAAGCCCCCTAGGGTGTCACCCCAAAGTCCCTTGGGTGTCCCCTGTGTCACCTCAAAGGACCTTTGGGTGTCACCCCAAAGCCCCCTAGGTGTCCCCTGGGTCACCCCAAAGCCCCGGGGTGTCCCCATGCTGTCCCCTGTGTCACCCACCTCCCTCGAGCAGGCGGATGCCGAGCGGTGACACCTGCACGATGTACCGGTTGTCCCCGATGTTCCCGGCGAACACGGTGGGGCCCTGGGTGGCGAAGCCGCTGGTGTCCAGCTCCATGATCTCCTGCCCCGTCTGCAGGATCTGGGGACAAAGGGACACGCTGGGGACAGCCCAGGGACACCGGCCGCACCCCCCGCGTCACCGTCACCCCAAAGCACCCCAGGGTGTCGCCAGGCTGTCCCCTGTGTCACCCCAAAGCCCCCTTGGGTGTCACCCCAAAGGCCCCCAGGTGTCCCTATTGCCATGTCACCCCTTGGCACCATGTGTGTCCCCCCCAGTCATGCCCCTGTCACCGTGTCACCCCTTGCCACTGTGTCATCCCCTGTCACCATGTCACCTCCCATCACCCCCATGTCACTGTCCCATCACCGTGTCATCCCCATCAATCACCTTGTCACTATATCATCCTGCTGTCACCGTGCCAGCCCCCGTCACCCTCCCTGTCACTATGTCACCCTCCTGCCACACTCATGACCCTGTGACCTGTCACCCATCATCCCCCATCACCCTGTCACCACGTCACCCCTTGCCACTGTGCCACCCCTTGTCACCATGTCACCACCCATCACCCCCATGTCACTGTCCCATCACCGTGTTACCCCCATCACCCTGTCACTATATCACCCTCCTGTCACAGTGCCAGCCCCTGCCACCCTCCCTGTCACTATGTCACCCTCCTGCCACACTTATGACCCTGTGACCTGTCACCCGTCACCCCCATCACCCTGTCACCCCTTGCCACTGTGCCACCCCCTGTCACCATGTCACCTCCCATCACCCCCATGTCACTGTCCCATCACCGTGTTACCCCCATCACCCTGTCACTATATCACCCTCCTGTCACAGTGCCAGCCCCTGCCACCCTCCCTGTCACTATGTCACCCTCCTGCCACACTAATGACCCTGTGACATGTCACCCGTCACCCCCATCACCCTGTCACCCCTTGCCACTGTGCCACCCCCTGTTACCATGTCACCTCCCATCACCCCCATGTCACTGTCCCATCACCACGTCACCCTCCCTGTCACTATGTCACCCTCCTGCCACACTCATGACCCTGTGACCTGTCACCCGTCACCCCCATCACCCCTTGCCACTGTGCCACCCCCTGTCACCATGTCACCTCCCATCACCCCCATGTCACTGTCCCATCACCACGTCACCCTCCCTGTCACTATGTCACCCTCCTGCCACACTCATGACCCTGTGACCTGTCACCCATCACCCCCATCACCCTGTCACCCCTTGCCACTGTGCCACCCCCTGTCACCATGTCACCTCCCATCACCCCCATGTCACTGTCCCATCACCGTGTCACCCCCATCACACTGTCACTATATCACCCTCCTGTCACCGTGCCAGCCCCTGCCACCCTCCCTGTCACTATGTCACCCTCCTGCCACACTCATGACCCTGTGACCTGTCACCCATCACCCCCATCACCCTGTCACCCCTTGCCACTGTGCCACCCCCTGTCACCATGTCACCACCCATCACCCCCATGTCACTGTCCCATCACCGTGTCACCCTCCCTGTCACGGTGTCACCCCCGTCACCCCCCATCAGCCTGTCACTGTATCACCCTCCTGTCACCGTGCCAGCCCCCATCACCCTCTCTGTCACTATGTCACCCTCCTGCCACACTCATGACCCTGTGACCTGTCACCCGTCACCGTGTCACCGCACCATGGTGGAGTCCTCACGGCTGAGGATGAGGAAGCCGTGCCGCTTGCCGTCCTCCTCGGGGGACGCGGGGGACGGTGTCTCCTTCTCGCTGTCCTCCCCCGGTGCCGTGTCACTCGGCTGCGGGGACACGCGGTGGCACCCCCGGGGACAGGGATGGGGATGTCCCCGGGGCTTTGGGGACGTCCCTGGGGAGTTTGGGGGACATCTCCGGGTGTTTGGGGACACATCCAAGGAGAGGCTGGGGACATCGTTATGGGGTTTGGGGACACATCCAGGGGAGGGTTTGGGGACACATCCAGGGGAAGGTTTGGGGACATCGCTGGGGAGTTTGGGGATGTCTCTGGGGGGGTTGGGGACATCCCTGGGGACTTGGGGATGTCCCCAGGGGTCTGGGGACATCCGTGGGGGGTTTGGGGATCACCCCAGGGGTCTGGAGACATCTCCAGGGGTTTGGGGACACATCCAGGCGTTTGGGGACATCACTGGGGGGCTTTGGGGATGTCCCCAGGGGTTTGGGGACATCTGTGGGGGTTTGGAGACATCGCTGGGGGGTTTGGGGATGTCTCTGGGGGTTTGGGGACATCCCTGGGGACTTGGGGATGTCCCCAGGGGTTTGGGGACGTCTGTGGGGCGATGACCCTGGGGGTCTCGAGACATCTCCAGGGTTTTGGGGACACATCCAGGGATTTGGGGACATCGCTGGGGGGCTTTGGGGATGTCCCCAGGGGTTTGGGGACATCTGTGGGGGGTTTGGGGATGTCCCCAGGGGTTTGGGGACATCTGTGGGGGTTTGGGGACATAGCTGGGAGGTTTGGGGATGTCTCTGGGGGTTTGGGGACATCCCTGGGGACTTGGGGATGTCCCCTGGGGTTTGGGGACATCTGTGGGGGGATGACGCTGGGGGTCTCGAGACATCTCCAGGGTTTTGGGGACACATCCAGGGGTTTGGGGACATCGCTGGGGGGCTTTAGGGATGTCCCCAGGGGTTTGGGGACATTGCTGGGGGGTTTGGGGACATCCTTGGGGCCTTGGGGACAAACCCAGGCGCTTTGGGGACATCCCTGAGGGGCTCTGGGGACACACCTAGGGGGTGTGGGGACATACTGGGGGAGTGTGGGGACACACCAAGGTGGCTTTGGGGATGTCCCCAGGGGGTTTGGGACACACCAGTGGGGTTTGGGGACATCCCCCAGGGGCTTTGGGGACACCTTGGGGCGTTTGGGGACACCCCGGAGGTTTCAGGACATTCCTGAGGGTTTGGTGACATTGGCAGGGATTTGGGGACAACCCAGGGAGTTGGTGACATCCCCAGTGGATTGGAGATGGCCCTGGGGGGGTTGGGGACATCCTAGAGGGGTTGGGGACATCCTGGAGGGGTTGGGGACACCCCAGAGGTTTCAGGACATCCCTGGGGGTTTGGTGACATCGGCAGGGATTTGGGGACAACCCAGGGAGTTGGTGACATCCCCAAGGGATTGGAGATGGCCCTGGAGGGGTTGGGGACACCCTGGAGGGGTTGGGGACATCCTAGAGGGGTTGGGGACATCCTGGAGGGGTTGGGGACACCCGGAGGTTTCAGGACATCCCTGGGGGTTTGGTGATGTTGCCAGGGATTTGGGGACAACCCAGGGAGTTGGTGACATCCCCAGCGGATTGGAGATGGCCCTGGGGGGGTTGGGGACATCCTAGAGGGGTTGGGGACATCCTGGAGGGGCTGGGGACATCCTGGAGGGGTTGGGGACACCCGAAGGTTTCAGGACATCCCTGGGGGTTTGGTGACGTTGCCAGGGATTTGGGGACAACCCAGAGAGTTGGTGACATCCCCAAGGGATTTGGGATGGCCCTGGAGGGGCTGGGGACACCCTGGAGGGGCTGGGGACATCCCGGAGGGGTTTGGGGACACACTGGTGGTTTCAGTATGTCCACAGGGGTTTGGGGACACCCCAGAGGGTTTGGGGACACCTCGGTCACCCACCTCCTCCCTGCGCTGGGGCGCGATGACCGTCCACATGTCGTGACATCCCGGCAGCTCGAACGTTGTCACCACCTGTGGCCGGACGCTCCTCTGGGGGGACAGCGAGGGGGACACACCGTGGGGCAGGGGACAGGGGTGGCCCTGGGGTGACGGGGTGGCCCTGGGGTGACAGGGTGTCCCGGGGGGGGTACAGGCGGTGCCCAGGCTTGGGGACAGCCCTGGTTTGTCCCCGGCTCTGCTCTGGCGCCGGTACCTGACCTGCCGGTGACACTGAGCCCGGACAGGCCTTGTGCAGCGCGGGGGGGGACGTGGGGACATCCTGGAGGGTTTGGGGACATCCTGGAGGGTTTGGGGACACCCCTGGGGCTTTGGGGATGTCCCTGCTGGGGTTTGGGGACATTCCCAGGAAGTTTGGGGATGTCACTGGGGGATTTTAGGGACATCCCCGGGGGTTTGGGGACACATCAAGGTGGGTTTGGGGATGTACCCGGGGGGTTTGGGGACATCCTGGGGGGTTTGGGGACATCCCGGGGGTGTTTCAGGATGTCCCTGGGGGTTTGGGGACGTTGCCAGGGATCTGGGGACAGCCCAGGGGGTTGGGGACAATCCCAGGGGATCGGGACATGGGGGGGACACAGGGGACATGGGGAAGGGGACACATGGCCCTGTGTCCCTTGTGTCCCCATGGGGTGACCTGAAGGACCCTGTGGTGCCAGTACCTGATCTCCAGTGACACTGCAGGGACAGGGCTCATGTGGCACGGGGGGGACATGGGGACACAGGGGGGGCAGGAGGTGACACAGGGGGGTCATGGGAGGGGCCACAGGGCTCTGCGTGTCCCTTTTGTCCCCATGGGGTGACCTGCAGGACCCTCTGGCAACTGACACCCGACCTGTTGAGGACACTGCTGGGACATGTGGTGCATGGGGGGGACATGGGGGTGACATGGGGGGACATGGGGGGACATGGGGCCCTGTGCCACCGCGGTGTCACCCGTGTCCCCACCTGCAGCACGGTGAGGGCGCCGTTCTTGCCGTAGCCGGAGCACAGGACGATCTCCAGGTCGGGCTCAGGGCTGCTCTGGAACTGGGACCAGTACCAAACCGGTGGGGATGTCACCGAGCCCAGTGTGGGGACAGGGACAGGGAGGGGACAGGGACAGGGAGGGGACAGGGACAGGGAGGGGACAGCGAGGGGACGGTCTCACCTCCTCGGACAGGAAGGCCGGCTCCCCCATGGCCGCGTTGGCGCAGGGCCCGATGTTGAGGATGCTGTCGCACACCTGGGGACACAGAGGGTGACGTGGGGTGACAGGGGTGACAAGGGGGTGACAGGGGGTGACAGGGGGTGACAAGGGGTCCCCCTGCGGTACCTCGAAGGAGAAGGTGGCCAGTTGGGTGCCTGACTGCGCCTCGGAGCCGTAAACCTCAATCTCGTCCACCTCGTCCTGCGCCGCCTGCCCGCCTGGGGATGTCACCTCCTGTCACCTCCCGTCACCTCCTGTCACCCCCTGTCACCTCCTGTCACCCCCCAGCACCCTGCCACCTCCCCATGGCACCCCCAGCCCCCTATCGCCATGTCACCCCTTGGCACCATGTCCCCCCCGCCCAGTCACGCCCCTGTCACTGTGTCACCCCTTGCCACCATGTCACCCCCTGTCACCATGTCACCTCCCATCACCTCCATGTCACTGTCCCATCACTGTGTCACCCTCCCTGCCACGGTGTCACCCCCCATCACCCTGTCACTATGTCACCCTTCTGTCATCGTGCCAGCCCCCATCACCCTCCCTGTCACTATGTCACCCCCCTGACCCTGTGACCTGTCACCTGTCACGCTCATCACCCTATCACGGTGTCACCCCTCCTGTCACCCTCATCATTGTCACCTCCCTGTCACCATGTCACCCTGTCACTGTGTCACCCCCATCACCCTATCACGGTGTCACTCCTCCTGTCACCCCCATCACTGTCATCTCCCTGTCACCATGTCACCCTGTCACTGTGTCACCCCCGTCACCCTATCACGGTGTCACCCCTCCTGTCACCCCCATCACTGTCATCTCCCTGTCACCATGTCACCCTGTCACTGTGTCACCCCCGTCACCCTATCACGGTGTCACCCATCCTGTCACCCCCATCACTGTCACCTCCCTGTCACCATGTCACCCTGTCACCCCCATCACCCTGTCATGGTGTCACCCCTCCTGTCACCCCCATCATTGTCATCTCCCTGTCACCATGTCACCCTGTCACTGTGTCACCCCCATCACCATGTCACCCCCTGTCACCTGTTGTGACCCTGTCACCCCTCCTGTCACCGTGTCCCCCCCGTCCCGGTGTCCCCCTGTCCCCACCTGCCCATGTCCCCGCGGGCTCTGCACGTTTCTTCTTCACGGGGGGCTCCTCCTGGGGGAGGGATTTGGGGGTCCCAGGGTTGGATTTTGAGGACCCAAGGGAGGATATAGGGGGGATTTTGGGGTCCCAGGGGATATTTTTGGGTCCCAGGGGTGGATTTCAGGGGGATTTTAGGGTCCCGGAGGGGGATTTGGGGGGATTTCGGGGTCCCAGGGGCCGTTTTGGGGTCCCAGGGGTGGATTTTGGGTGGATTTGGGGCTGCTGGGGGTGGATTTCGGGGTCCTGGGGGTGGATTTGGGGGACCCGAGGGGATATTTTTGGGTCCCAGGGGTGGATTTGGGGGTCCCAGGGGTGGATTTGGAGGTCCCGGGGGTGGATTTTGGGGACCCAGGGGGCTATTTTAAGGTCCGGGTAATGGATTTTGGGGTCCCAGGGGTGGATTTCGGGGTCCCAGGGGTGTATTTGGGGGACCCAGGGGGATATTTTAGGGTCCCGGGGGTGGATTTTGGGGTCCCAGGTGTGGATTTCGGGGTCCCAGGGGTGGATTTCAGGGTCCCGGGGGTGGATTTTGGGGACCCAGGGGGATATTTTAGGGTCCCGGGGGTGGATTTTGGGGTCCCAGGTGTGGATTTGGGGGTCCCAGGGGTGGATTTTGGGTAGCCAGGGGGATATTTTAGTGTCCGGGGGGGTGGATTTTGGGGTCCCAGGGGTGGATTTCGGGGTCCCAGGGGTGGATTTTGGGGTCCCGTTGGTGGATTTGGGGGACCCAGTGGGATATTTTAGGGTCCGGGGAGTGGATTTTGGGGGTCCCGGGGGTGGATCTGGGGGTCGCAGGGGTGGACTTGGGGGACCCAGGGGGATATTTTAGGGTCTGGGGAGTGGATTTTGGCGTCCCAGGGGTGGATTTGGGGGTCCCGTTGGTTGATTTGGGGGACCCAGGGGGATATTTTAGGGTCCCGGGGGTGGATTTTGGGGTCCCAGGTGTGGATTTTGGGGTCCCAGGGGTGGATTTTGGGTAGCCAGGGGGATATTTTAGTGTCCGGGGGGTGGATTTTGGGGTCCCAGGGGTGGATTTCGGGGTCCCAGGGGTGGATTTTGGGGTCCCGTTAGTGGACTTGGGGGACCCAGTGGGATATTTTAGGGTCCGGGGAGTGGATTTTGGGGGTCCCGGGGGTGGATTTGGGGGTCCCAGGGGTGGACTTGGGGGACCCAGGGGGATATTTTAGGGTCCGGGGGGTGGATTTTGGGGTCCCAGGGGTGGATTTGGGGGTCCCAGGGGTGGATTTTGGGAACCCAGGGGGATATTTTAGGGTCCCGGGGGTGGATTTTGGGGGTCCCGGGCTGGATTTGGGGGACCCAGGGGGATATTTTAGGGTCTGGGGGGGTGGATTTTGGGGTCCCAGGGGTGGATTTGGGGGTGCCCCCCGCTCTCACAGGCCGGTCGTTCCCGTCCCTGCCCGCGGGCGGCGGCTCCTGCAGCTTCTCCGTGTACTTGAGCAGCAGCGAGTTCCCCAACCGGGACCCCAGGAACAGGTACCCGGGCTCCAGCGTCACCATCTGTGGGGACACAGGGACATTGGGGGGACTTTGGGGTCCTGGGGTGGATCTTGGGGTCCTAGGGAGATAGTTTGGGGTCCCAGGGGGACATTTTGAGTGATTTAGGGGTGCCAGGGGGATATTTTGGGGTAGTTCCCCAACCGGGACCCCAGGAACAGGCACCCGGGCTCCAGCGTCACCATCTGTGGGGACACAGGGACATTGGGGGGACTTTGGGGTCCCAGGGTGGGTCTTGGGGTCCCAAGGGGCTATTTTGGGGTCCCAGGGAGGGGATTTGGGGCCCTGGGGGGGTGGATTTTGGGGTCCCAGGGAGGGGTTTGGGATCCCAGGGGGATATTTTGGGGTACCAGGGAGGGGATTTGGGGCCCTGCGGGGCAGATTTTGGGGTCCCAGAAGGAGATTTTGGGGTCCCTAAGGTGGATCTTGGGGTCCCAGGGGAATAGTTTGGGGTCCCAGGGAGGATTTTGGGGCCCCAGGGGGATATTTTGGTGTCCTGGGGTGGATCTTGGGGTCCCAGGGAGATAGTTTGGGGTCCCAGGGGGATATTTTGGGTGCTTTAGGGGTGCCAGGGGGATATTTTGGGGCAGTTCCCCAAACGGGACCCCAGGAACAGGCACCCGGGCTCCAGCGTCACCATCTGTGGGGACACAGGGACATTGGGGGGACTTTGGGGTCCCAGGGTGGGTCTTGGGGTCCCAAGGGGCTATTTTGGGGTCCCAGGGAGGGGATTTGGGGCCCTGGGGGGGTGGATTTTGGGGTCCCAGGGAGGGGTTTGGGATCCCAGGGAGGATATTTTGGGGTCCCTGAGGTGGATCTTGGGGTCCCGGGGGGATATTTTGGGGTCCCAGGGAGAGGATTTGAGGCCCTTGGGGGGGATTTTGGGGCCCCAGGGAGGGCATTTGGGGTTCCAGGGTAATATTTTGGGGTCCTGGGGGTGGATCTTGGGGTCCCAGGGGGATATTTTGGGGTCCCTAAGGTGGATCTTGGGGTCCCAAGGGACTATTTTGAGGTCCTGCGGGTGGATCTTGGGGTCCCAGGGAGGGGATTTGGGGCCCTTGGTGGGGGATTTTGGGGTCCCAGGGAAGGCTTTGGGATCCCAGGGAGGATATTTTGGGGTCCCTGAGGTGGATCTTGGGGTCCCGGGGGGATATTTTGGGGTCCCAGGGAGAGGATTTGAGGCCCTTGGGGGGGATTTTGGGGCCCCACGCAGGACATTTGGGGTCCAAGGGGAATATTTTGGGGTCTTGGGGGTGGATCTTGGGGTCCCAGGGGGATAATTTGGGGTCCCTAAGGTGGATCTTGGGGTCCCAAGGGACTATTTTGAGGTCCTGCGGGTGGATCTTGGGGTCCCAGGGAGGGGATTTGGGGCCCTTGGTGGGGGATTTTGGGGTCCCAGGGAGGGGTTTGGGATCCCAGGGAGGATATTTTGGGGTCCCTGAGGTGGATCTTGGGGTCCCAGGGGGATATTTTGGGGTCCCAGGGAGAGGATTTGAGGCCCTTGGGGGGGATTTTGGGGCCCCAGGGAGGGCATTTGGGGTCCCAGGGCAATATTTTGGGGTCCTGGGGGTAGATCTTGGGGTCCCGGGGGATATTTTGGGGTCCCTAAGGTGGATCTTGGGGTCCCAAGGGACTATTTTGAGGTCCTGCAGGAGGATCTTGGGGTCCCAGGGAGGGGATTTGGGGCCCTTGGTGGGGGATTTTGGGGTCCCAGGGAGGATATTTTTGGGTCCCTGAGGTGGATCTTGGGGTCCCAGGGGGATATTTTGGGGACCCAGGGAGGGGACCTGGGGCCCTGGGGGGTGGATTTTGGGGTCCCAGAAGGAGATTTTGGGGTCCCTAAGGTGGATTTTGGGGTCACAGGGAGGGGTTTGGGATCCCAGGGGGATATTTTGGGGTCCCAGGGAGGGGATTTGGGGCCCTGCGGGGCCGATTTTGGGGTCCCAGAAGGAGATTTTGGGGTCCCTAAGGTGGATCTTGGGGTCCCAGGGGAATAGTTTGGGGTCCCAGGGAGGATTTTGGGGCCCCAGGGGGATATTTTGGTGTCCTGGGGTGGATCTTGGGGTCCCAGGGAGATAGTTTGGGGTCCCAGGGGGACATTTTGGGTGATTTAGGGGTGCCAGGGGGATATTTTGGGGCAGTTCCCCAAACGGGACCCCAGGAACAGGCACCCGGGCTCCAGCGTCACCATCTGTGGGGACACAGGGACATTGGGGGGACTTTGGGGTCCCAGGGTGGGTCTTGGGGTCCCAAGGGGCTATTTTGGGGTCCCAGGGAGGGGATTTGGGGCCCTGGGAGGGTGGATTTTGGGGTCCCAGGGAGTGGTTTGGGATCCCAGGGAGGATATTTTGGGGTCCCTGAGGTGGATCTTGGGGTCCCAGGGGGATATTTTCAGGTCCCAGGGAGAGGATTTGAGGCCCTTGGGGGGGATTTTGGGGTCACAGGGAGGGCATTTGGGGTCGCAGGGGAATATTTTGGGGTCCTGGGGGTAGATCTTGGGGTCCAGAGGGATATTTTGGGGTCCCTAAGGTGGATCTTGGGGTCCCAAGGGACTATTTTGAGGTCCTGCAGGTGGATCTTGGGGTCCCAGGGAGGGGATTTGGGGCCCTTGGTGGGGGATTTTGGGGTCCCAGGGAGGATATTTTGGGGTCCCTGAGGTGGATCTTGGGGTCCCAGGGGGATATTTTGGGGACCCAGGGAGGGGACCTGGGGCCCTGGGGGCTGGATTTTGGGGTCCCAGAAGGAGATTTTGGGGTCCCTAAGGTGGATCTTGGGGTCCCAGGGGAATAGTTTGGGGTCCCAGGGAGGATTTTGGGGCCCCAGGGGGATATTTTGGTGTCCTGGGGTGGATCTTGGGGTCCCAGGGAGATAGTTTGGGGTCCCAGGGGGACATTTTGAGTGATTTAGGGGTGCCAGGGGGATATTTTGGGGTAGTTCCCCAACCGGGACCCCAGGAACAGGCACCCGGGCTCCAGCGTCACCATCTGTGGGGACACAGGGACAATGGGGGGACTTTGGGGTCCCAGGGTGGGTCTTGGGGTCCCAAGGGGCTATTTTGGGGTCCCAGGGAGGGGATTTGAGGCCCTTGGTGGGGGATTTTGGGGTCCCAGGGAGGGGTTTGGGATCCCAGGGAGGATATTTTGGGGTCCATGAGATGGATCTTGGGGTCCCAGGGGGATATTTTGGGGTCCCAGGGAGAGGATTTGAGGCCCTTGGGGGGGATTTTGGGGCCCCAGGGAGGGCATTTGGGGTCCCAAAGGAATATTTTGGGGTCCTGGGGGTGGATCTTGGGGTCCCAGGGGGACATTTTGGGGTCCCTAAGGTGGATCTTGGGGTCCCAAGGGACTATTTTGAGGTCCTGCGGGTGGATTTGGGGTCCCAGGGAGGGGATTTAGGGCCCTTGGTGGGGGATTTTGGGGTCCCAGGGAGGGGTTTGGGATCCCAGGGAGGATATTTTGGGGTCCCTGAGGTGGATCTTGGGGTCCCAAGGGGATATTTTGGGGACCCAGGGAGGGGACCTGGGGCCCTGGGGGCTGGATTTTGGGGTCCCAGAAGGAGATTTTGGGGTCCCTAGGGTGGATTTTGGGGTCACAGGGAGGGGTTTGGGATCCCAGGGGGATATTTTGGGGTCCCAGGGAGGGGATTTGGGGCCCTGCGGGGCAGATTTTGGGGTCCCTAAGGTGGATCTTGGGGTCCCAGGGGAATAGTTTGGGGTCCCAGGGAGGATTTTGGGGCCCCAGGGGGATATTTTGGTGTCCTGGGGTGGATCTTGGGGTCCCAGGGAGATAGTTTGGGGTCCCAGGGGGACATTTTGGGTGATTTAGGGGTGCCAGGGGGATATTTTGGGGCAGTTCCCCAACCGGGACCCCAGGAACAGGCACCCGGGCTCCAGCGTCACCATCTGTGGGGACACAGGGACATTGGGGGGACTTTGGGGTCCCAGGGTGGGTGTTGGGGTCCCAAGGGGCTATTTGGGGTCCCAGGGAGGGGATTTGGGGCCCTGGGAGGGTGGATTTTGGGGTCCCAGGGAGGGGTTTGGGATCCCAGGGAGGATATTTTGGGGTCCATGAGGTGGATCTTGGGGTCCCAGGGGGATATTTTGGGGTCCCAGGGAGAGGATTTGAGGCCCTTGGGGGGGATTTTGGGGCCCCAGGGAGGGCATTTGGGGTCCCAGGGGAATATTTTGGGGTCCTGGGGGTAGATCTTGGGGTCCCGGGGGATATTTTGGGGTCCCTAAGGTGGATCTTGGGGTCCCAAGGTACTATTTTGAGGTCCTGCGGGTAGATCTTGGGGTCCCAGGGAGGGGATTTAGGGCCCCTGGTGGGGGATTTTGGGGTCCCAGGGAGGTGTTTGGGATCCCAGGGAGGATATTTCGGGGTCCCTGAGGTGGATCTTGGGGTCCCAGGGGGATATTTTGGGGACCCAGGGAGGGGACCTGGGGCCCTGGGGGGTGGATTTTGGGGTCCCAGAAGGAGATTTTGGGGTCCCTAAGGTGGATTTTGGGGTCACAGGGAGGGGTTTGGGATCCCAGGGGGATATTTTGGGGTCCCAGGGAGGGGATTTGGGGCCCTGCGGGGCAGATTTTGGGGTCCCAGAAGGAGATTTTGGGGTCCCTAAGGTGGATCTTGGGGTCCCAGGGGAATAGTTTGGGGTCCCAGGGAGGATTTTGGGGCCCCAGGGGGATATTTTGGTGTCCTGGGGTGGATCTTGGGGTCCCAGGGAGATAGTTTGGGGTCCCAGGGGGACATTTTGGGTGATTTAGGGGTGCCAGGGGGATATTTTGGGGCAGTTCCCCAAACGGGACCCCAGGAACAGGCACCCGGGCTCCAGCGTCACCATCTGTGGGGACACAGGGACATTGGGGGGACTTTGGGGTCCCAGGGTGGGTCTTGGGGTCCCAAGGGGCTATTTTGGGGTCCCAGGGAGGCGATTTGGGGCCCTGGGAGGGTGGATTTTGGGGTCCCAGGGAGGGGTTTGGGATGCCAGGGAGGATATTTTGGGGTCCATGAGATGGATCTTGGGGTCCCAGGGGGATATTTTGGGGTCCCAGGGAGAGGATTTGAGGCCCTTGGGGGGGATTTTGGGGCCCCACGCAGGACATTTAGGGACCCAGGGGAATATTTTGGGGTCCTGGGGGTAGATCTTGGGGTCCCGGGGGATATTTTGGGGTCCCTAAGGTGGATCTTGGGGTCCCAAGGGACTATTTTGAGGTCCTGCGGGTGGATCTTGGGGTCCCAGGGAGGGGATTTGGGGCCCTTGGTGGGGGATTTTGGGGTCACAGGGAGGGGTTTGGGATCCCAGGGGGATATTTTGGGGTCCCAGGGAGGGGATTTGGGGCCCTTGGTGGGGGATTTTGGGGTCCCAGGGAGGGGTTTGAGATCCCAGGGAGGATATTTTGGGGTCCCTGAGGTGGATCTTGGGGTGCCAAGAGGATATTTTTGGGACCCAGGGAGGGGACCTGGGGCCCTGGGGGGTGGATTTCGGGGTCCCAGAAGGAGATTTTGGGGTCCCTAAGGTGGATTTTGGGGTCACAGGGAGGGGTTTGGGATCCCAGGGGGATATTTTGGGGTCCCAGGGAGGGGATTTGGGGCCCTGCGGGGCAGATTTTGGGGTCCCAGAAGGAGATTTTGGGGTCCCTAAGGTGGATCTTGGGGTCCCAGGGGAATAGTTTGGGGTCCCAGGGAGGATTTTGGGGCCCCAGGGGGATATTTTGGTGTCCTGGGGTGGATCTTGGGGTCCCAGGGAGATAGTTTGGGGTCCCAGGGGGTCATTTTGGGTGATTTAGGGGTGCCAGGGGGATATTTTGGGGCAGTTCCCCAACCGGGACCCCAGGAACAGGCACCCGGGCTCCAGTGTTACCATCTGTGGGGACACAGGGACATTGGGGGGACTTTGGGGTCCCAGGGTGGGTGTTGGGGTCCCAAGGGGCTATTTTGGGGTCCCAGGGAGGGGATTTGGGGCCCTTGGTGGGGGATTTTGGGGTCCCAGGGAGGATATTTTGGGGTCCCAGGGAGGATATTTTGGGGTCCCTGAGGTGGATCTTGGGGTCCCAGGGGGATATTTTCAGGTCCCAGGGAGAGGATTTGAGGCCCTTGGGGGGGATTTTGGGGTCACAGGGAGGGCATTTGGGGTCGCAGGGGAATATTTTGGGGTCCTGGGGGTAGATCTTGGGGTCCAGAGGGATATTTTGGGGTCCCTAAGGTGGATCTTGGGGTCCCAAGGGACTATTTTGAGGTCCTGCAGGTGGATCTTGGGGTCCCAGGGAGGGGATTTGGGGCCCTTGGTGGGGGATTTTGGGGTCCCAGGGAGGGGTTTGGGATCCCAGGGAGGATATTTTGGGGTCCCTGAGGTGGATCTTGGGGTCCCAGGGGGATATTTTGGGGACCCAGGGAGGGGACCTGGGGCCCTGGGGGCTGGATTTTGGGGTCCCAGAAGGAGATTTTGGGGTCCCTAAGGTGGATCTTGGGGTCCCAGGGGAATAGTTTGGGGTCCCAGGGAGGATTTTGGGGCCCCAGGGGGATATTTTGGTGTCCTGGGGTGGATCTTGGGGTCCCAGGGAGATAGTTTGGGGTCCCAGGGGGACATTTTGAGTGATTTAGGGGTGCCAGGGGGATATTTTGGGGTAGTTCCCCAACCGGGACCCCAGGAACAGGCACCCGGGCTCCAGCGTCACCATCTGTGGGGACACAGGGACATTGGGGGGACTTTGGGGTCCCAGGGTGGGTCTTGGGGTCCCAAGGGGCTATTTTGGGGTCCCAGGGAGGGGATTTGAGGCCCTTGGTGGGGGATTTTGGGGTCCCAGGGAGGGGTTTGGGATCCCAGGGAGGATATTTTGGGGTCCATGAGATGGATCTTGGGGTCCCAGGGGGATATTTTGGGGTCCCAGGGAGAGGATTTGAGGCCCTTGGGGGGGATTTTGGGGCCCCAGGGAGGGCATTTGGGGTCCCAAAGGAATATTTTGGGGTCCTGGGGGTGGATCTTGGGGTCCCAGGGGGACATTTTGGGGTCCCTAAGGTGGATCTTGGGGTCCCAAGGGACTATTTTGAGGTCCTGCGGGTGGATTTGGGGTCCCAGGGAGGGGATTTAGGGCCCTTGGTGGGGGATTTTGGGGTCCCAGGGAGGGGTTTGGGATCCCAGGGAGGATATTTTGGGGTCCCTGAGGTGGATCTTGGGGTCCCAAGGGGATATTTTGGGGACCCAGGGAGGGGACCTGGGGCCCTGGGGGCTGGATTTTGGGGTCCCAGAAGGAGATTTTGGGGTCCCTAGGGTGGATTTTGGGGTCACAGGGAGGGGTTTGGGATCCCAGGGGGATATTTTGGGGTCCCAGGGAGGGGATTTGGGGCCCTGCGGGGCAGATTTTGGGGTCCCTAAGGTGGATCTTGGGGTCCCAGGGGAATAGTTTGGGGTCCCAGGGAGGATTTTGGGCCCCAGGGGGATATTTTGGTGTCCTGGGGTGGATCTTGGGGTCCCAGGGAGATAGTTTGGGGTCCCAGGGGGACATTTTGGGTGCTTTAGGGGTGCCAGGGGGATATTTTGGGGCAGTTCCCCAACCGGGACCCCAGGAACAGGCACCCGGGCTCCAGCGTCACCATCTGTGGGGACACAGGGACATTGGGGGGACTTTGGGGTCCCAGGGTGGGTGTTGGGGTCCCAAGGGGCTATTTGGGGTCCCAGGGAGGGGATTTGGGGCCCTGGGGGGGTGGATTTTGGGGTCCCAGGGAGGGGTTTGGGATCCCAGGGAGGATTATTTTGGGGTCCCTGAGGTGGATCTTGGGGTCCCAGGGGGATATTTTCAGGTCCCAGGGAGAGGATTTGAGGCCTTGGGGGGGATTTTGGGGCCCCAGGGAGGGCATTTGGGGTCCCAGGGGAATATTTTGGGGTCCTGGGGGTAGATCTTGGGGTCCGGGGGATATTTTGGGGTCCCTAAGGTGGATCTTGGGGTCCCAAGGGACTATTTTGAGGTCCTGCGGGTGGATCTTGGGGTCCCAGGGAGGGGATTTGGGGCCCTTGGTGGGGGATTTTGGGGTCCCAGGGAGGGGTTTGGGATCCAGGGAGGATATTTTGGGGTCCCTGAGGTGGATCTTGGGGTCCCAGGGGGATATTTTGGGGACCCAGGGAGGGGACCTGGGGCCCTGGGGGGTGATTTTGGGGTCCCAGAAGGAGATTTTGGGGTCCCTAAGGTGGATCTTGGGGTCCCAGGGGAATAGTTTGGGGTCCCAGGGAGGATTTTGGGGCCCCAGGGGGATATTTTGGTGTCCTGGGGTGGATCTTGGGGTCCCAGGGAGATAGTTTGGGGTCCCAGGGGGACATTTTGGGTGATTTAGGGGTGCCAGGGGGATATTTTGGGGCAGTTCCCCAAACGGGACCCCAGGAACAGGCACCCGGGCTCCAGCGTCACCATCTGTGGGGACACAGGGACATTGGGGGGACTTTGGGGTCCCAGGGTGGGTCTTGGGGTCCCAAGGGGCTATTTTGGGGTCCCAGGGAGGGGATTTGGGATCCCAGGGAGGATATTTTGGGGTCCCTAAGGTGGATCTTGGGGTCCCAAGGGACTATTTTGAGGTCCTGCGGGTGGATCTTGGGGTCCCAGGGAGGGGATTTGGGGCCCCAGGGAGGGGATTTAGGGCCCTTGGTGGGGGATTTTGGGGTCCCAGGGAGGGGTTTGGGATCCCATGGAGGATATTTTGGGGTCCCTGAGGTGGATCTTGGGGTGCCAGGAGGATATTTTGGGGCAGTTCCCCAAACGGGACTCCAGGAACAGGCACCCGGGCCCCCAGTGTCACCGGTGTGCGGGGCCAGCGGGTGACAGGGGGTGACAGGGGGTGACAGACAGGGACACGGGGGGGTCCCGTGTCCCTGTGTCCCCAGTCCTTACGCAGGTGGTGAGGACGCTGGCGGCCGCCTTGTCGAAGTGGAAGGAGCGGACGCTGCGCATCCCGTCGGTGATCAGCGTCAGGACGTAGCTGGGGACAGAGGGACACAATGGGGACACTGGGACATGCTGGGGACACTGGGACATGCTGGGGACACGGGGGATGTGGTGGGGACACAGGGACAGCCGCAGTTGGGATGGAAAGGACACTTGTGGTGGGGACACGGTGGAGACAGAAGGGGCACATGTGGTGGGGACACAGGGGACACAGTGGGGATACCCACGGTGGGGACAGAAGGGACATCTGTGGTGGGGACACAGGGGACACCCACAGCGGGGACACTGTGGGGACAGAGGGGACACCCATGGTGGGGACCCAGGGGATGGATGTGATAGGGACAGAGGGGACATGGTGGGGACAGAGGGGACACCCATGGTGGGGACCCAGGGGATGGATGTGATGGGGACAGAGGGGACATGGTGGGGACAGAGGGGACACCCATGGTGGGGACCCAGGGGATGGATGTGATGGGGACAGAGGGGACGTGGTGGGGACAGAGGGGACACCTGCAGTGGGGACAAGGGGGACACCCATGGTGGGGACATGGGGGATGGATGCAGTGGGGACACAGGGGACGTGGTGGGGACAGAGGGGACACCCATGGTGGGGACCCGGGGGATGGATGTGATGGGGACAGAGGGGACGTGGTGGGGACAGAGGGGACACCTGCAGTGGGGACAAGGGGGACACCCATGGTGGGGACATGGGGGATGGATGCAGTGGGGACACAGGGGACGTGGTGGGGACAGAGGGGACACCCATGGTGGGGACCCGGGGGATGGATGTGATGGGGACAGAGGGGACGTGGTGGGGACAGAGGGGACACCTGTGGTGGGGACAAGGGGGACACCCATGGTGGGGACAGCAGGGACGGATGCAGTGGGGACACAGGGGACGTGGTGGGGACAGAGGGGACACCCATGGTGGGGACCCAGGGGATGGATGTGATGGGGACAGAGGGGACGTGGTGGGGACAGAGGGGACACCTGTGGTGGGGACAAGGGGGACACCCATGGTGGGGACAGCAGGGACGGATGCAGTGGGGACACAGGGGACGTGGTGGGGACAGAGGGGACACCCATGGTGGGGACCCAGGGGATGGATGTGATGGGGACAGAGGGGACATGGTGGGGACAGAGGGGACACCCATGGTGGGGACCCAGGGGATGGATGTGATGGGGACAGAGGGGACACGGTGGGGACAGAGGGGACACCCATGTTGGGGACCCAGGGGATGGATGTGATAGGGACAGAGGGGACGTGGTGGGGACAGAGGGGACACCCATGGTGGGGACCCAGGGGATGGATGTGATGGGGACAGAGGGGACGTGGTGGGGACAGAGGGGACACCCATGGTGGGGACCCAGGGGATGGATGTGATGGGGACAGAGGGGACACGGTGGCAACAGAGGGGACACCTGCAGTGGGGGACAAGGGGGACACCCATGGTGGGGACATGGGGGATGGATGCAGTGGGGACACAGGGGACAGAGGGGATGTGGTGGGGACAGAGGGGACACCCATGGTGGGGACCCAGGGGATGGATGTGATAGGGACAGAGGGGACGTGGTGGGGACAGAGGGGACATCCATGGTGGGGACCCAGGGGATGGATGTGATGGGGACAGAGGGGACATGGTGGGGACAGAGGGGACACCCATGGTGGGGACCCAGGGGATGGATGTGATAGGGACAGAGGGGACGTGGTGGGGACAGAGGGGACATCCATGGTGGGGACCCAGGGGATGGATGTGATGGGGACAGAGGGGACACGGTGGCAACAGAGGGGACACCTGTGGTGGGGACAAGGGGGACACCCATGGTGGGGACATGGGGGATGGATGCAGTGGGGACACAGGGGGACAGAGGGGACGTGGTGGGGACAGAGGGGACACCCATGGTGGGGACCCAGGGGATGGATGTGATGGGGACAGAGGGGACGTGGTGGGGACAGAGGGGACACCCATGGTGGGGACCCAGGGGATGGATGTGATGGGGACAGAGGGGGACATGGTGGCAACAGAGGGGACACCTGCAGTGGGGACAAGGGGGACACCCATGGTGGGGACATGGGGGATGGATGCAGTGGGGACACAGGGGACGTGGTGGGGACAGAGGGGACGTGGTGGGGACACGGTGGGGCTGCCCTTACATCTCGCCCCCTTTGAGCGAGATGACCATCTTGTCATAGGAGATGAAGGTGGCCTGGGCACAGTCCAGCGTCATCCGCACCCCCTCCTGCACCCCTGGGGACACAGCGTCACACTCCCCAACCAACCCAAACCAACCCCAACCAACCCAAACCAACCCAAACCAACCCCAAAACAACCCCAAACCAACCAAACCAACCAAAACCAACCCCAAAACAACCCAAACCAACCCCAAACCAACCCAAACCAACCCAAACCAACCCCAAACCAACCCAAACCAACCCCAAACGAACCCAAACCAACCCAAACCACCCCAAACCAACCCCAAACAAACCCCAAACCAACCCAAACCACCCCAAACCAACCCAAACCAACCCAAACCAACCCAAACCAACCCCAACAAACCCCAAACCAACCCCAAACCAACCCCAAACCAACCCCAAACCAACCCCAAAACAACCTAAAACAAC